>NW_024883080.1:0-138845 GCF_019059575.1 Amphibalanus amphitrite | reverse complement strand
TAAAGACAGGCCTAAACATGAACAGCCAACTTTGACTTTCAACTGCAATAACTGCTCCAATCCTGTGATAGAACCTGCGATGCACCTACCTACCTTTCTGCACTCAGCAGGAAACTTTTTTTTTAATCCAGATGATAAGTGCAAGGCCCTATATACTAATAAAGTGTGATTAATTACTAATTCACATCTCCACATCTCCTCAGAAACAACCCACTGACTCTATAAATATCTGAAACCCACAAAATAAAACTGAAACAAGCGGCCGTTTTCGTCTCGCTAATTACGTTACATTAATAGCTAATTTGCTGCATTGTTTAATTTGCAGCAGAACGTTTGTTGATCCTTTTCTCCTAAGAGCCTAGGCATAACATATTTAATATATTTCATTTTCCTTAAAATATTTTACCGAATATTATTAAGTGGTTTTATTGATATGAAATAATAATTAAAAAGAAATTGGTGTACAACCGATTTATTATGATGATCTACCATACTACATGATAATCAATGACGTCATCTTACCAAAAAATCAAAAGATGTAGAATAAGGATTTATAAAAGCTGGCACACTTCTTGGCAAAACGTTTTCTTTGTTTTTTCGCAGTCGCACCAACGGCATTTAATTTTCCTTGTTCTTCTTCCTTTGTCCTTAACTTATCCTGTGGTTCCAGAGTCCCTGTCCTTTCCATTTCCTTTTAAATATATTTTTAATGCTCATCCCTATCCCCCAGTCCTAACAGTTTCAAATTGTATTGCAATAAAATGTTTTGAATTCTTCACATATAACCTATCTACCTTCGTTGGTACTGTTGGTAGCCAGTGACACATCTAGGCAGGTAAGTAGGTACCTACCTGCTTTCCTGCTGTCTTCATAAAGCATACCTAATGAAGTTGTCAAATTTATAGCACATTTTCAACACTTTCTATGGTGTCAGTGTGGCATGTAGCCTAGCTAGGTTCATTATGTTCAGGGTTCAATTCAGAAGAGCTCCGCATAACTCACATAAGAGACAGACGGGGGCTTTACATGGGGTAGATGGCCTGATGACTTAGCTGGAATATGGCCAAAATTAAATTGACAACTTTTAGGTGAAAGTTGGTGATTTGGGTTAAGGGGCGTTTGTTGAAGTCAACTACTGGGTCATTTTGCACCCATTAATTGAAACTTCTGCTCCAATTCTACCCATTGAACCTCAATATCATGATCCACCTGTCCATCACTAGGTATCCTTCCTTATTACATAGAAACTTTGAATGGCATGGCAATTTATAATTTTAAATGACAATATTTTTGTTTCTTCTGTAGGTAGGTAGGTAGGTAGGTAGGTAGGTACACCAGACTGCTATGGACACTTTTCCAAGTTGGTGGGGCAAAAAACCTAATGTATATCTTGGTTTGAGTCGTTTGATTGAGTTGATTGATTCCTTTCATTGTCGCGTTTGAGTCGATTGAATCAATTCCCGAAAACTGCTCTGACTTGATTGATTTGATTGGTTTCCCAAATTTGTCGTGATTGAATTGATTGCTATTGATTGAGTCGTATACAACCCTGCTCTGATTTCAGCTAATAATAGCCAACGTTTCTGGAAGACATCACGGGAGCAAGCACACTGACAGGCGGAGTATCGTATCACTCGCTGCGACTGCATTAAATTCCGTGTGGCGACAACACGGCCTGCGTCTGTCAATATGTCAGTGTGTCTGTCTGCGTCTGTCAATAAGGCGAATCACCAATAGCCGTCAGTTGTACTTATATACGCCTACAAATACCCGGCAGCACAGCTAATGGTCGACCACCGGCGGCGACGGCAGCTCGCCATAATGCCTCAGGCGGTTAATGACCCCGGGTGACGGGTGACCTCAGGTGCATGCCAGGTCGGCTCTGACGGGTCTTCAGTCGCCTGAGGCACTTATCCGGCCGCGCGGAGCGAGACATAAGGGCCTGGGGAGGGTGCGTGTGGCCTATTCCTGTGGTATAAGGAGGATGTGAGAGTGATGGCAAGTGGTTCTGTTGTCGGATTTTTCTGTCACATGTATTGGTGTAGTACCGATTATGCATTAGCCGTGTTCTTAGTACACTCAATAGCGCCGGCTTTATGTCCAATGTCGGCTGAGCAGTGCCGGGTGAGCCGAATGCCAGCTGGATGGCTTACACAACTATTCTTGTCAAAGGACACGTGCTAACTCGGAATAAAACGTCATGCCAAAGCCGACGCGCATTGACTAGAAAAGTCAACATTGGAAATTAATCCCATAAAACGACCCAATCCGACTTTTCACACGATTAGGTAGGTCACGAATTAGTTACTTAGTGACGAAAACATGCAGAACGCAGATTCAATCAAGTCCTGCTTCGGAACACTTGACTTAAAAAGCATTCAACCAGTAAAATTCGTATATTCGTTAACAAAGTTGAGAAATAGCTCACGATAATTGGATGCAATATAAACCATGCCGAAAAGTAAAGCATGAATCGAATCGTCAGATCTATATTGCCATGCTATGCAACGTCACCTACTGGGTTTCTAGAGTTGATTTCCATGTTTGATCTTGAGACTCAAATCATATTGAACCTACACAAAACTGGTGGTCCCCGATAAATGAGACAAGCCACGATCGACTTGATTTATGCTCAACAGAACGAGCCCAAAATGGGCACCTACATCAATCCACATGTTACGCCTCCACAATTGAGAGGAGCGAAAATGGCACCACCGTCAAAGGCCCAAATGAAAGGGGCCATGAACTAAGAACTTCGCCGTTTGGGAGTGTGCCCTCGAATCTTCTGGGGGAGGATATAAATATTCACACTTTTATCGCCGGACTCTTTTTTCATGTACAGGTTCCGTGTGTCTTTTAACGTTGATTTTATCTCTTTTGCGAAATGGTAAGCTAGCCTTCACCCGATTTTGGCCTTTAAACTCACAAAGATATCTTTAATGCAAGGAAAATATGTGAAGTGCAAGGTATCAAAATTCATTTTGCTGAAACCGTATTTATTTGAGTGCTTGACCTAGCCCCCGGTTTGCCAACTTTAAAGTAAGGTAAAAGACACTTTTTATAACGATTACGAGCTTTTGTTGGCTTCCTCTTTTGCACCTCTCCCGCTGGCTATTAAGTCAGGAATTATTTCGGTTTACGCCATTAACCCGGGACCATCAAGTTCAGGGGTTGACATTACCCCGACCAGCCGTGCAGGGTTAAGGTTCTTAGGTGTGGAACAGGAGCAGAAAAGGTAGTTCTTCCCGCAATGCGACAGTTTCTGCAATTGATGAAATTTAACTCTGTGATGCAATGGTCGGGCTGAGGTTTATTTACTGTCAGACACTAGACAGTATCATATTTATTGTTATGATTCAATTGAAACTTCTTCAGTGTAAGTGATTTACAGCTTTGTGTACTGGGATGATTCAAAAGGCGAGTTATTGATCACACTGAGACACGACCATCAGCTCTCATACAGCACCGTAACTCTTCAGCGTTGACCAAATACCTCTGAAGTCATCGCTGTGCTATCATCTATCTTTACAAAGTCGAAATGTATGACATTAAATGCGGAATGTGAGCGGAGATCGACCAAACTCTTTGATCAGTTACATGATCTGTGTGTGCATTAGCGGCGGATGACGCGTCTTAGGTGAAACCTTAGATGTCAGGGATGTTAGAGGGAATCATCAGGGGACGTATACGGTTAATAACAAATATGGTATGCGATACGCATCTTTAGTAGGCATCATTAAAGAAAGATTAAGTACCTTATAACTTGTAGCCATAGCAAGTCATTGATCACACATTGTCTTTGGTACAGACTGAAAATGTTGCTCATGTTTTCGCACAAACCATCACAATGTTTGAAGCTTACCTTCAGAGAGCTTCCGAAATGCAGCATCCAGGAAATCGATCAGCTTTTCGAGATAGGTATCCAACACTTGCACAGCTATAACCCGTAAGCCTGACAAGTCTTGCACTCGTCTGTCTCCCTCAACACACCGTCTTCCGAATCACCTCACCAAACTGACTACCAATCCCTCACGGCTCTGCACTACTCTGACATCAACAGGCAATTCACCACTACAACCGCTTCAGTGCACTAGCACAACCACGCACTAAACGCACTCCTAGACCACTCTAATCACGACTCTGCGTTCCAGCACCGACGTCCGTACGGCGTCACTCGTCTGACTCTCGGCTTCCCCTGAGGTCACGCAGCCACCGACCGACCGGCCGTCACTGACCGTCGCCAGCGGCGAGCGTCGCCAACGACGACCCGAGACCCGACTGTCGACCGCAGCCGCGCGCCGACGCAACGGTAGGGGGAGGGGAGGGGGATAGGGAGGGAGAAAAGGAGGAAGGGAGAGAGAGGAGAGTGTGAGAGAGGGGAGAGAGAGAGAGAGAGAGAGAGAGAGAGAGAGAGAGAGAGAGAGAGAGAGAGAGAGAGAGAGAGAGAGAGAGAGAGAGAGAGAGAGAGAGAGAGAGAGAGAGAGAGAGAGAGAGAGAGAGAGAGAGAGAGAGAGAGAGAGAGAGAGAGAGAGAGAGAGAGAGAGAGAGAGAGAGAGAGAGAGAGAGAGAGAGAGAGAGAGAGAGAGAGAGAGAGAGAGAGAGAGAGAGAGAAGGGAGACTGAGCGGGTTTCTTGGGAATGCGTGAGTGACCAGTAAATTAGGTACAGCTTCCCATACCATAAAAGCAACGTTACCAACCACATATGTAGCAAAGCTTGATCGAAATCTGACTTGTTTGAAATCACGTTCTCACTTTCACATTGTAAGTACACTATAAAGCAGATGACCAAGCGCCAATTCATTAGATAACTGATTTGGCTTCATCTGCATCCCGCCCGCGCTGGGTGGGGGAGGGGGAGGGGCAGAATCTGCTCACAAATCCCTTCCGTGTTCCTCCATTATCTTATAAAAGCTGGTCAAAATGGCTAGCTAGGTCAAAAAATGGCTAGTTCAAACTATGTGTACCGTGTTATACATATGTCACTCATATATCAATTTAACGTGATCCCTGTAAATGTAAGTGCGTCGGAAAAGCCACCAATGGGGTCACGAGGACTTGCCAAACTGAGTGATATGCGATATGACCTCTTTCCACTTTTGAGACTTGACCCTGACCTGAGGTCAACATCTTAAGGTCACCTCATCCATATAAAACGTATATCATTCGACGCGGCTAAGCATTACGAATATGATGGTAACGAAATCGCGGTGCTGCGACCAGGGGTGCGGAACCGGAGCCGCCGGGACCGGCATATTTTTCCCGTAACCGGAGCCGGAGCTGGAGCCGTGAAACAATATAGCCCGGAGCCGGAGTCGGAGCCGGAGCCGTCAAAAAAGGGGGCGACTCCGGCTCCTGTTTTTTTTTTTTTGGAAGAGGAAAAAATGATTGACCTAGTTCGGTTTGACAGTACAAGGCAGTGACAGTACATGTGGTATTCAAAATAGCCTTGTTATGCAAATACAGAAGCAGCGTGTACCAATACCAATCCCACCGTCTTTTTTGTTCCACCCGTATTTAACCCGCGCGGGGCTGGGGTCTCCAGCCGAACGCGCGGGGCTGGGGGGGGGGGGGGTAAATTTTACCCCCCCCCCCCTGTTATCTCCCGAACTAACGGTCCGATTTGGAAAATTCAAACGCCAATCGAAAGCTCTCATCACGAACTACTAAAAACATGTACTTAATTTAAAGTTTGAGGTCAAGGTCAAGGTCAGGTCAAGGGTACAAATTGCAAGTTTCTACAGTATCGGCCTTGCACCGTAGTTGCCGAAGAATGGAGTCATGGACTGAGACTGATCGCCCAAAACGTGTTCTTAGGCTACCAAGACAATATTCGTTGCATACAATATCATTCAGAGGTCAAGGTCAAGGTCAGGTCAGGTCAGGTCAGGTCACCAAAAAACAAAATATAGAAAAGGGCATGTGCGACACATGTTTTATGGGTCATTTTACTCATAGAACTCAATAGGCACACTCAATAAGTGATATGGACCACCTCTGGATGAATTTCAGGTCGAGGTCAGGTCAAGGTCAGGTCAAGTGAGGTCAAATTTTGAAGTTGGTTGTTAAGGCCTAAAAAGGTGTCTATCTGATGCAGTTTTTCACGGCGAATCGAATGGTGCTATTTTTGTTTCCGTACGAGGTCTAAAACTTCCAAAAAAGTCATTTTTCAAAAAATTTGTGTGTCGTGACGTCACAAAATTTTGAATAACTCCCACATTTTTGAACCGATTCTTCTAAAATTTGGTATATAGGTGCACATAGACCACTTCTCTGACATATATTCCGGTTTTTTCGATAGACTCAAAATTTTGGATTTTATAATGATTTTCCCAAAAAAGTCAGTTTTTTGAAAAAATTTAGGCCAAAATCCAAAATTTTCAAAAAACCGAGATAGCCATTTGATAGACAAAGTAAAATTACGTATAACCTTTTTTGTTACGTCTTGATTCCTTTAAAAATGAAGATGTTAGCGGCGTTTGAACTTTTGCCGTTTTTGAGGCGAAAATGACGAACATGACGTCACTAAAACGTCAATTTCTCAAAAATTTTCCGACAGATTTCGCTCAAATTTTCAGGGAACGTGTCAAATTGATGTAAGAAAAGGTACTGAAAGTTTGGCGGCGCTGCGCGCCGCCGTTTTTGAGATATTGCAAAAATTCGCGAGGGGGGGGGGGGTAAAATTTACCCCCCCCAGCCCCGCGCGGGTTAATTGCATGGGGATGTAGGTACTGAGTACTGGAGCCGGAGCCGGAGCCGGAGCCGAAGCCGCCATGACATTTCACCCGGAGCCGGAGCCGGAGCCGGAGCCGATTTTTTCTCCGGAGCCGGAGCCGGAGCCGGAGCCGTCTGAAATTTCAATGGCTCCGCATCCCTGGCTGCGACCATTTCTGGCGAAACTGTTGACCAAAACCCACCCCGTACCATGGAGCACTTGACCTGGCTTCAGGAATCACTGGTCCTGAGACCTCGTGATTCCTGAATCGGGTGCCAATCGCTGCTTCTCATAACGGCGCACAAGTATCTTTTGCGAGGCTCAAGCTTAATTAGGGGTGAGACAACGAGGGGATCGTGACCCCTGGTCGACCGGTATGTAGAAAACCGATAGCTCCGGCGAGAGGTAAACAGCACATTCACCAGTGACCATCATTAAAATGGCCTATTTCTCTACTCTTATGCAGGCAGCGGACGCTGGATCAGCTAGCGGGGCCTTTGTCAGTGGCCTCCTTCAGAAGCCTGGTGGTGACGTCTGGCGGCCGGCAAGAGAAGCTCCAGTTGGCTACTATCGGACGTTGCCAGGATGGCCTGATGCCGACCGATGCATTCATATGTAGGTTATAGGTATCCATGCATGCGAACCTAAAATGGTCGAACTTGGCCGAATTGTTCAAAACTATGTAAAGCAAAGGAAAAACTCACGAATGCACGGTAATTGCCTATCTAGGTATGTAGCGGCTCGTTGACGCTTTCCTCGAACGGTATTGAACTTACGGTCGGCAAACTGAAAGACGATAAGCAAACTGCAAAATCCCAACTACATAATTTGTATTGAACGCAGCCCAGTAGATAAAAAGAGGATTCAAAAAGCAAATGACATACGTATAAGTAATGACACGTCCATATCATCTTAGAACAATATGTTCATTACATTTTCTAAAGCGTTGCTTGCTATTGACCCTGATGCCCCGAATCTCTCAAAAACAAGCAACAGTACATCGCCACACATCATCTAATTAATCCCGGCGACCATGGTAGCCCGTCTGACAACTGCAGGGGGCAGCTATCGACCCGATCTGGTTCACAGGTCACAGGTCACAGCCCACAGGTCACAGGTCACAGGTCGACGTAGGCGGAGCCGATCATGCTCCTGCCTCCGCTCCTGTAGGTGTGCGTCTTGAGGACCAGCTGCTGGTTGCCCAGCTTCACTCGGCAGTTGCGGTCGGGACGCGCGTAGAAGCAGAGCGTGAACAGAGAGATCTCCACCTCCGGAGACGTGCCCACCAGCATGCTCGTCACCGGCTTCAGGTAGCTATCCCACTTGAACGGGAACTTGATCACCATGGCGGTCTGTGGGCAAAAGTAAGGATCGTGTAAAATATGACTGATCGAGCAGGTGCCGTTGAAGCCGAACAGGCCACCGATACACTGTCACATGATCATAAATTACACTGAACAATTAAAACGTTAGGAACTTTCTTCACAAGTCTAAGGTTGTATATTCTTACAGTTACTCGCATTCGATTCTACATAGGTTTCTATGTAGAAGTCCGGTTTTCACTGGTTTAAATTGGTATTGCCGTTAAATGAATGCATACCACCTCGGTGAAGTTGCCCCTTGCAAGAGAGTTCACCGCTGCCTATTCACGTGAAGCTGACATAAAATCAAGGAAAGTTCCCAAAAAGTTCAGCCAATTTCGTCATCAGCCGCCCTGCATCAGCCTCGCTCATGTCGGGACCGTGAGGGTCATAGGTATGTAGTGTTACGATGACGCAAAACTATCGCGAAGCTATAGTGAAGTAAAAGTAACAGCGAACCAGTAGCGTGCAGACATACTATTGGTTGCTGGCTAGATACATACTAAGCGGCTCTTGCAAGAAACATTAACAAACCCGGTTCGAATCATTTTGCTGATGTGTTTGCTTTCACGAAATTTAGCGATAGACTTACATCGAACGCATAATGGCCCCAGGTATCGCTTAAGAATATCTAAGGCATGTCTGCTGGCCTCCAAATTCACACCGGGTTAGCCGACCCGCGGTGCCTGTGCCACACAAGCCATCTACATTGCACCATGGCGACCTCGCCGCACTTCTCCAGGGTGTCCGACCTTCTGAACGAGCGCGAGACACAGGCGGTTATCCAATTCTGGGATGAACTCATGGAGAACCGCAAACTGTGCGCTAAGATTGGCTCTGAGGTGCTCCTCAGTGCACTCACTCGCGAGCCTTCTCTGCTGCCCAAATTCAAGATATTCGAGGGCATGGAACTCAGTCAGGTAGCTCGTCACAAGAAGCTAGCAGCTCACGGACAATACATAGCTTACACGCTTGCAAATATCGTGTCCCAGCTGGGCGATCCGCAGCTGGCCCGAAACTACGTGGTCAACGTGGCCACCAACCACTACAAGCGCGGCATGAATGCCCTCCACTTCAGACTGTTCTTCACGCTGCTGTTGGCTGTCATGTCCAAGCGGTTGCCGGCAGACAGCTTCACTGATGAGATGAAGGACCTCAATCATCGTGCATTCCAGATGCTCTTCGCCATGTTCCACGACTGTCTGGATGAGCTGGATCTGGAAAATGCCCTGCCGCGAGTCGAGTCCGTCTTCGAGTCCAATCAGGACACCGAGGAAGTCCCCGATGATATTTTGTAGCGAATGCACGCAAATGAAACGGCCAGCCAACACACCTACTTAGCAATGTGTCAAACACTAATGAGCAGTGCCTCCCCGTTTCGCTGCGTTCGACAGAAACGGACATGAATACTGATTGTGATTTGTGTTGTTATTACGGAGCGAGCGAAGCGAGCGGAGTCTTACGTAGAATAACGGAAATTTCTGAGTATGAGCGGCCGGCCGGCCGGCCGGCCGGCCGTGCGGACGCTTTTGCGAGGCTTATATCTCAGCAACCACTTGACCGATTTACACGCGGTAATTTTTATAGGGTAGCTTCATTCCTTCTACCAAGTATTGGACTATTCCCGATGCATGTGGGTGACCCCTTATGCACGTGCCACGTGCAAAACGAAGAGGTGTCAGTTTTGCAATTGTTGCAATATTTCGGTAACTACTTGGCCGATTGCGCTGAAAGTTGGCATGTAGGTAGGCACCCACTAGGCACTGCATATCCATGTGCCAGAGTTGGGGTGCTGCTGCACGTGCGCACGTGCAGGGGTCGTTTCCAGATCTCGAGAACGGCTGGACCGATTGCGCTCAAATTTGGTACACAGTTAGGGACCGGTTAGTAGGGTGCCGTGCAAAAGCCAGTCGGGACCCATTTTGCACGTGCGCACGTGCAGGGTGCCGCTCCCAGATCTCGAGAACGGCTGGGCCGATTGTGCTCAAATTTGGCACATCGCTAGAAACCGGTCAGTAGGGTGCCGTGCACAAGTCAGTTGGAGGTACCCCCTCGAAATTTCGCACGTGCAAGGCTCACCCTCTCGCTCGCTCCGTTAGTCGCCCCAAAAGGCGCTATACTGGTTTAGGTATATTCAAATAGAGTGATTCGTTTCTAATGATCAGAAGACTTACATTTCGTCCCCGGATCAGCTTGTACTTCTTGTAGCCGAGGTAGTTGACCTGGTTCTTCCGCTCCAGGAAGTAGAAATACACCCAGTTGTGGAAGCCGCTCACTTGCCTGAAAATGTACAAACTGATTTACCGCAGGCAGTGCTTACATAGCCGGAAGCGTAAACACATTGCCAATGAGCGCTGTATGGAAGGCGATGTTCAGGATCCTCGATCGGGCTGGTGAAGGGCATTCGGCTCAATTTATTTTGACGCGGTATTTGGGGTATTGTGTGTCATTGTGTGTGGCTATTTGACAGGGTATTCGATGTGTTCTGCGTCACGGTGTGGCTTATCGGCTCTTCACCGTGTGAACGTAACCACAAATGATGAGCACGGCTTGTAGCATATGAACGAGAGAAACACAAAAATAATTTTAGTGTCCTGAGATCAGGGGTCAGGTCAACGAACCCGGGCTGGGTTTTTAGCTTTTCGCAAATAACTGTCACAAAAATAATCCGACAGTCGCACCACCACATTTGTAGTGTCGAGATCCGTCGAATGACATACATTTTGTTGGGAAAAGTTTTAGTTTACGCTGATTGCTGACCTTATGTGGCCTTGAATGACCATTGACCTTTGGATGACCTTGTTACATGATAGGTCTTGCTATAGCCGCCGATCACGAAGTTTACATCTATCTTGCTCAAAACGCCCATTTGGGGCCTCAGGATAGCAAAAATGGTTGCATTACATAGCAATATAATATACATAGTCATAGACCACTATATATCTGGACTGTGCACGGATTTTGCCGACTGCTATTAGGGCCCTGCTGGGAAATTCGACGTAGCACGCGGAATTGTGTATTGACGCTCTAGTAAGCCCATTTAAATGAAAGTAACTTCTTAAATGTGATGTATATTTTAATAAATGTATAATTTATAGCATGATTTTTAACACGATAAATAAATAAAAGCACTTATAGACAGGTATATCACACTGTATTAAGTTCAAAGCATCAATAGACAGGAACAATCCGTGATCGGTCGTTTTTGACAAGAGACAGTCTGATGACATATTGGACACACTGCAGATTAATTTGCCTGTCTAAATCAGACACGCACCCGGCTCAATGCTTTGAAAGCCCACACGATCTGCGCCACGGAATTACGAAGATTCCTATGGGTAAATAACAAAGCTGCCGGTGCTGCGTTTTTAGCGAGACCGTCCGAGGTGACCTGCTGGGCCACAACTGTTCCCTGCTTCCACTGAGGTCGATTTCATGCTCAGCATAGGGACAGACGGGTTCTGTCATCTGTCCCTCTCGAGAGAAGGGGACTTTTGAACACCGTTGTCAGTGACGGTGGCCGCATTTTGCAGCGGGTGATGGCGATCGAGATTTGAGATTTAGACGGAGTCACGAGATCTCGGTTCACTGGACACTGCAGCAGAGCTTCGCACTTAGGAATGCACTTTCTTATAGTTCTTGTGCTACATTTGCCTTTAGTTACTATTCGAATTGTAAATCCACATCTGAAATTCTCAGCCATGTTGGTATCTTACACATCGACGAATAGGATCGTAATTATTGATTGCATAGACAAACTGATCCCAGGAATGTTGCATTGTGTTTACGTCCTGCGGCTCATCCTTTCTCATTTTCATGAAGCTTTCTTATTTCATGAAGCTCTGTTCGCGCATCGCTGGTGTTGAGTGACGGTATACTGTCCATATTGACTCCATGAATTGCAATGTTTGTTTTTCGCTCAACTATACACATCAATGTGTTGAAGGAATGCAGGTCGTAGCGTTGTAACTTGAGGTGCTTCTCGACAGTGTGACTCCCTCAGCGAGCAATGTGAAGAAAGTTATCGTTTTCCTTTACAATGGTAGTCGCGCTGTCTTGAAACACACGTTTGAAGCTATACGTGTGCCGAAGAGAGAGCGACTCGGCAGCTGTTACCAGAGCAGGACCCATTGCTTGCATGCAGGAGCGGAACACAGATTGCTGATGTGGGCACGCCAGCTCTCCGCAAGCCATAACATATGTGACCATCACTTGACCAAATTGCAAGACTTTAGCTAGTTTTGGGCTTCACTTGTGACTGATATTATAGGAGCCGCCAGTCTGGAAACGGATCCGCCACCTCTCCTTACAGTTGTCTTCTGCTCAATTTTTCGGTCTCGGCCAGCGTCACAGCATGTAATAAAACTCACAGGGAGCCCAGTGGTCAGAATTCCAAGACATTTTCAGCTTTAGGGCATATAGAAATTGACTTCATATTGATGCCTTAGCCAGGAACCGGAAAACTGACATTGTTGCATGCACTGTCTTGGCTCTTTGAATATGCTCACTCCCCGTTCTGTTCATAGGATATTCTGAAGTGATTAGGTATCACTAGCGGCACATTTTACTGTATTTCAGTGGCATGTATGCATTAAAAGGTTTCATTTTATTTAAAGACAAAAGAGAACTATCCCGCATGTCAATGATAAACAACAAACAACAATAATCTTGCAAAAATCAAGTAAAACATAGCAAAAATCTTCGCTACATGTCTGTGAAAATTTGCTAATTCTCGTGAAAATTAGCTGGGAACCATCATCCACACCATGTTAAATCATGGAAGAAATGGGCAGAAAATGCCCTTCTTTTTTCGATGATTGCGCTAATATTATATATTTTTTGCTCAATGTAAGATATAACTCAGATTACAAATTGACTAGTGGTGATGTTTCCCAAAGCACATCATCATATGGCGAATAAGTTGGCTGTGACGACCTTCGAAAGTTAGGGCCCTAATGGCAGGGCCCTAATTTCCGTGCACAGTCCAGATATATAGTGGTCTATGACATAGTATAATAATTGAGTTGGATCTGTGAAACAGCTTCTAGCAAGGACGATTCTGCATGACATTGACCCTAGGACAGCCTTGCATCGTTAGGTAGGAGGACCACATATGGGGACTTAGCAAGATTGAAAATATTTCAAAACATTTCGGAGACCTGAGATACACAAAAAAAAAAAAAAAAAATTGAGGTCAATTTCGAGTATAACTTTGATCTTGACCTTGAACTTTGCTCACATCGCCGGATTCCTCGGATTTCTTTTTTCCGAACAGTTTTGACCGATGCTATGCATCCTGTCATCCTCTTGGAACACATAGTTTGAGGTCACTCATGTGTTGGTTTTGTGCTTGACCTTGACCTTTTTATTTGACCCGAGGTAAGAAATTTAGATGCTTTAGAATCGTCTCATGTAGACGTTTCGTTTGGTAGGTACCGCTTTTGTTCCCATAGCTTAGGTATATCTATTTACGGAGTTTGACGGGAGATCGAGCACGCCCTCTTCCCTTCAGGTTGCAGTGATTTGAATAACCCCAGGTCCGGCCGACCCCCACCAAACACGATTTGGCAGCACTGTAATGACGCCTGCTGGGCGTGAAGTTTTCCCTTCACCATAGGGTTTACACACAAACTGGTCAAAGTTTGAGCCAGGATATACTAGTCTAAAAATGCAAAAAATGAACAAATTTTGGCATCAATAGATTCAGCATTTCATCGTGTGCCTCAAACTGTCCATCATTTGGCCTCAAAGGAGGTAAAAATTGTTCAAAATCGAAGTTGAAAAGATGCTTTCTGAGCACATAATCTGGTAGCAATCACGTGACCTGCTATAAGCAGCTTATCGATAATTTACAAACATAATTATTAATATGCTGCTTTAAACAACATTAATCATACATTTTGAGCTTTCAGTACTTTAAATAAGGTCAAAACATCGCAAAACACAAAAGTTAATAGGGGAGAGCGGGGCCAGTTGAAACACGGGGTCAGATGAAACATGGCTTTATTTTCAATAGTATGCAACATATGGCGTTGCCGACACCACTGCGCATCCGCGCTCGACCACTTCCTTTGTCAACGGCGTTTGGGCGGCAAACGGACGGTAATTTTGATTTGACACTTGTTTTTGTGTTTTTGAGGGGCGTTTGGGAGAAATCGTTTTTATGAATATTTTGTGATATCTCATATACCTTTGTTTGCTGAAAGAAGAACTCCTGGCTCCGGAATAACACCTTATTTGTCCCTTCATTCAGCATGATGCCGTCCCTCCAGCTCGTTTGACATGTGCTTTACGGCGCGTGCGAGATGGCGGGAGCGGATGGGGTCAATTGAAACGCTTCTCTGAGGGTCAGTTGAAACAGGGCCACAATCCGTTTCAATGGACCCCGGTGACCTTTGCAATGGTTATTGTTCAGGGGCTGTAAACATTAAAGGAAATAGTCCACCTTTGAAATGAGCTTTTAAACTGAAATAGTAGTTTAATAGAGCTCATTTTTTGACCCCTTTTTCTCCAGCTTTTTGCTTGAAAGCACACTATAGCCTGAGATATTTCTCATTTTCCTCATCCGCCCATTTTACCATAGTCTATGTACTTTATGTCACCTTTTATGAGGAACTTTGCACTTTTAGCTTTCCAACGACCTATTGAATGTAGCATTTGGAAAAGTAAACCGGACAAAATATCTCCTTAAAAAAGTGGCCTTAAAGAGGAAAACATCCCATTGTTAAGGATAGGTGCAATTGACCCCATGGGCTGGTTCAATTGACCCTCGCATCGGGTTCATTTGAAACGGGCGTAGAGCTGTTTTATAAGCATGCGTTTGGCAGCAAAATATGTTTGAAACATAATTTTACATATCTTAACCCTCGCATGTGTGCGGCGTTTTCCAGCTTCTAATGTGTAGGGGGGGGGGGGGGGGTCGGTTGGACCCCCCCTTGCCGTTTGGCCCCTGATTGAGCTAGAGCTTCGCGGAAAAAACGAGCGTGTTGCCCGTGACGAGAGGAAGCCGATGATACCCAATTTTAAGGTCCTAGGTCATTGGTTGACCTTCCAGGTCAGGTCAATGACCCAAAGTCGGGAAAATCGGGACCTATTAGAAAGTCGTAAAGTGTGGCTGCTAAGGGGGTTTTCGGGGTGCTGATCACGAATATCGTGTTATTTTTGATCACAGATGATGTCTTTAAGCATTTAGACCAGGTCGGGTCAGGTCAGGTCAGGTCAACCGGTAGGGGCTGTGACGGGTATTCGTAATACGTGTCAACCGCCTCGGAGAGCTTCGTAACATGTTACGAAGGCACCAAAACCACTTCGTAAATGTTCAAATGGTTGCTAAATTTGAATTCAGCTCCAAAAACTAGCCTAGAAACATGTAAAACTCGAAAAAGTTAACCGAGGTCACCCGAGGTCACCAAAGGTCAATGACCTGACCTGACCTTCAGGTGACCTTGACACCCACCCTAATGCATGGGAGCAACAGCAAATCACATGTTTGAACGTTTGAAACCACGAAAAGCTTGCAAACGCGCGGCTAATGCGAGCCGACGTACGCCGAATCGCGATTCCGGCCAAACATGGTCTCGGAAAAGAGGTCACAGGTCAAAGGTCATTTGGGTCAGGGTCATGAAATTTTCAGGGTAGGTGTCAAATTGATCAATGCGAGGGTACTAAAAGTTTCGTCGCGATCGGCCGCTTTTTACGCGAGTTATTCGCGAAAAACCATGGGGGGGGGTCCATCCGACCCCCCCCTACACATGCGAGGGTTAAAATAAAGCCAAAAGAGCATATTTTTTCATAGTATTGTGCATTTTTCGATATAACAACTAGATCTCGCTGTGCATGTCAATATATAAAAAGTGGTTCAACTGGCCCCGCTCTCCCCTACAATAGGGGAAGCGGGGGTAACACCGCCACTGTGGGAAACACCGCCACCCCATCTGGCGGCGAAAGTATGAAATGTGAAGTGTAAAAATCCGTTATTTCCTATTGACCGCACGAAGGTAAGCGTCTTCTGATTTGTGTTCCGGTGTTTCAGTGTAATCGAAGCTCAATGTGGGCATTTAAAGAAAAATGCACATTCTCTTATAAAAATTCGATGAGTTGGGAGCACTTTTGAATGTCTTTAAAGGGATTATCAGGGTTTAAAAATTGACAGGAATCGGCATAAATTTCCGATCAATGAACTCCCCAGACTCTGCCGATTCTAAATATATGCATAAAATGTAAATCGGTACCAAAATTTGCGAGATATAGCCGTTTCAAAATTGACAAAATTGTACTTACTCACGCAAAACAAGTACTTGGGCGGCCAAGTTGGCCCATCACTAGAATGTAAACAAAGAGCAGCCTTGGGAAATTTCGCCAAGGCCGCCGCACCGCACTGTCGATTTCCACAAGACGGGCCTTGTCTGTTTTGTTTTTGTCTGTTGTTTTTAGGGCCTTGCAACAAGATTTCAGTGCTTGGCATTGAATTTGGATATGAACAAATTGAAGATTTGCTTTTCAATAAGACAGCAAGAGTTATCAACATTGCCAAAGTTATTATTTTGATTTGGGTGTGATTTGAATAGCTTGAGCTTGTTTGCTGATCATCAAATCTTGATTAATATCATTTAAATGTCAACAATTTTCAAGGGTAAATTTGAGTGTTTTATTTCAATAAATTGAAATGTAAGTGCATCAGGCACAAGAGCTAAGTTTCAATCTGATTATTTTGTCAAGAGTGGTCAATCTAATGTAACGTCTTGCGAGAAAGCTTACCTAAGTGACTGAAGAAAGCGCTACCTACAGTTTTTCAAGATCTATGTTGATCTGTTTTTTCAAACAACAGGTTGTACAACATGATGTTGTGACATGACCTCTGTGTCCTGTACGTCACCCCTGCTGCTGCAGCAGAGCCCCGGCTTCAACTATAGTTTGTTATGGGTGGGCTCTCCGTGAACGTCTTGGTGCGTTTCCACATATTGCTGCTGTGAAAGGACGGTACATGAAAAATATGTAACTTGTATGTTTTTTATTGCCCTGGTACCTACTTAATGTATATTTTTGTTGTTTATGAGTGATAAATGAATATATTTTGAGGAAAATTGAGGCATTTCAGTTTTAGTTTGTGGAACAGAACAGAAGAAGAAGCTGCTGAGTGCGGATCATGCTTCAATTGAGAGAATCATCCTCAGTTATCTACATATAGGCATGCTTTGTAAGCTCCTTGCATTTTGCCAGCTTCTACTTGCTAGTCAAAGTTGTAAGAAGGGTTAGGGAGAACAATTGGTACACATGCCACCATGTGCAATCACCAAACGAATGAACGTGAGGGCCAAGTCCTTCACACAGCATGGATGCTTATAGGTACTGCACTAATGTATAATGTTCATTATGTTCATATTAGCAACTCACCCAGGCAGCCTGCCTTGTGGTATTTCTGAGTTTAAGATTTTGTAAGACTCACACTAATCATAAGGTAAATTATATTGATATGTATGGATGAACAATGTGCAAAGGGGTCGCACGTGCCTGCTCAGTGCTCAGCCATGGATGCACGTGCCTTCTCAACAATGGGCGTGCTTGCAGACATCTCCATGGACGAACAATGTGCAAGGGGGGGGGGGGGCGTGCCTCCGCGGCCGCCTGTTGGCTCAGCCGCTGCTGCTGCTTGGCGCCGCTGCTGAGCGCTGCCGGAGACGCCGCTCGCTGCCGGAGCTGCCGGAACAGTCACCGGAGCTGCCGCCCGCTGCCGGAGCTGCGGGAGCCGGGCCCGCCGCTCATCTGTCAGGACCGCCGACGGCAGCACGCCCATCTGTCAGGGTCTGTCAGTGCCGGCAGTGGACGCGCGCGGGTGCGCGCCAGGTACGGGTGCGCGCCGGCTATGGACGCGCGCGCGCTTGCGTGCCGACGATGGGCGCGCGCGCGTGTATGCCGACCATGGCTGCCGCCCGCTGCCGGAGCTGCGGGAGCCGGGCCCGCCGCTCATCTGTCAGGACCGCCGACGGCAGCACGCCCGTCTGTCAGGGTCTGTCAGTGCCGGCAGTGGACGCGCGCGGGTGCGGGCCGGGTACGGACGCGCGCGGGTGCGGGCCGGGTACGGACGCGCGCGGGTGCGCGCCGGTACGTGCCGGGTACGAACTCGCTTGGGTGCGCCCCGGCTGTGGACGCGCGCGGGTGCGCGCCGGGTACGGACGCGGCGTGCTCGCCGGGTAAGGACGCGGCGCGCGCTTGCGTGCCGACGATGGGCGCGCGCGCGTGCATGCCGGCCATGGGCGCGCGCGCGTGCATGCCGGCTATGGCCGCGCGCGTGCGCCCCAGCCATGGACGCGCGCTAATGCGCGCCGGCGATGGGCACGCACGTGCCTGCTCGGCAATGGATGAGCGACGAGCGTGCCTTCTCGGAAATGAGTATACATGCAGACATTTCATGGATGAACGCTTTCAATATGTTCAATGTGTTGAGACGGATCTGAGTAAACTGGAGAGAAACTAGGATAGTTTTAGTCCTGCTCAACTAGTTCTGCCAATAAGTACAAACACCACCTTGCTGCCAACTGCTTACCAAATACCGCATCTGTTGTACCCTTGCATGATGCATATGTACATACAGAAAAAAATACAGTCTGTTGAAATCTGAAAATATACACTGCTGAGCACTGTGGATGAATCTGTATGAACCCTGTGGCTCAGCGAAACCTTCTGGCCCAGGTTATAATTGACAGTGAATTAGGAATCAATCCTTGCGAAGAGAAAATAGATCATTGAGCTTTAGATGAGCATAATGAAGAAGCGTTCCTGAAGTTGAGTTAGTGACTTTCCATCATCCATGCCAGATGGCCAAAACACACCATTTCTATACTGTCCCAAAAATATATTTCAAAACACTTATTGCATGGCTATACACACCAGCTTACTCAGTCACCACACTCAAACCAAGGCCATATAAGGGTAGTAGTATAGCAGGCGTCACACTTGTTTTTTTTTTGCAACCATGAACGAACGAAGAGAGGCGCTGTAGGTTAGGTTTGGTTTGGTAAGGTTTGGTGAGAAAGCATCTCTGGGTATAGCGCATCTCCTTGGTTGCAAAAAGAAGTGTGACGCCTGCTTTATGACTACCCATATAAGTAGACTCAAACACAGTCTACTGATACAAACGTCACTGGTCTCAAGTCTGCGCTCAATGCACCAGATGTACACTACTCACAATACGTCAGGACTCAACGTCAGCCACCAATTTTCTACATCAAAATTCACATCAGGTTTTCAAAGTAACAATGTATGTGCCACTTCTGTACTTTGTGCTACAAACACAGAATAAATGATATCAGTCAGCAATGCATTGCTCATTGTCAGCCAAGGTCTGCAAAGTCAGTCCGCAGGCTTTGCAAGTAAGTGCAAAGTCTGCGGAGATCAGTTGCTTTACACACCACCAATATCATGCTGCAATGTGCTCAAAACATGCCTATACACCAACAACAAAGCACAACCATGAAGCACCACTGATAACACTTAACCTCAAAGCACACAACATGATAATTTATTTATTTTGAGTACCTACAGAAACAGAATGTCTCAAGGCCACTCGTGCTCACTCCGAAATCTGCCAGTCGCTCAGCCTTGAGCATTGACATTATTTCATCTGAAATCTATTTTCTTCACTTGATCAAAGTTGATCTGCGTCATACATCTTACAACGGATGTCTCGAATTATTGGTAACGTTCAGCACTTAGCATTAAAAATGATAGGTAACTTTGATTCAACACTAGTTCCATCCAAGCTTCTTCATTGCTTGAGCTATATCACTTTCAAGTTTAATTACTTGAACTAAGACATTCTTGAATTACACTCGGGATGAGCTTAGTTTGAACGCACACAACACAATTTTTCAATTTGAATTATTTTGATAACCCACAGGATATCTAGAATGAGAAGCTGAGAAGAATGAGAAGGTTGTGTTCGTTGTGTTACGGACCTATGCTATATTTCCCTATTTTGTCTTGGGAAAATATAATGGAGCATGTAATCCATTATATTTTCCCTAGATCCATTATATTTTCCCTAGATCCATTATATTTTCCCTAGAAATATTTAGAAAAGTCTCCGCTAGTGTAAACCCTATGGGCGTTTAGAGATGGACCACCAAGTACTCGCAAGTTTACGCGGCTGGCAGCCGCGAAAACTTTGGAGGCCCACCATTGGAAAATTAGGCAATTTTGAGACGAATGACTTTGGATTGGGGCTTCAGTCACCTTCTTCTACACGTTTCACTGAGTAAGTCCGAAATTTTGGAAAAAACCCTGATAATACCTTTAAGTAGAGACTCATTTTGATTTACTTGATTACATCGAAAAATAACTGATCGGCTTTGTCCAGTGAGATAAGTTTGCTTGAACCGTGTAGTACATTCTTACCGCTGGCGATTTTTGCTTGTGATCACTTATTGGGGAACACCGCCACCCCGTGGCGGTGTTACCCCAATTGAGGTTGCGGTGTTTCCTGTTTGTAGCGTGATAAGTGATGAAACTCCAAAGACACGCTTTATTTATGTTCGTAGATGTTCCTAAGTCGGGAATAAGCAGCTTATTTGATTTTTTACTTTATATTTTTCATGCATCCCGACCAAGCACTTGCCAGCTGTATAAAACTGGCAAACAGCTGATGAACCTATACCTATTTAGGTGTCCATTACCGATTATTTGCGAAAATTACCACTTACCGACAGGAAACTCATCGCACACGATCTCTGAACAATTAAAAGCTTTCGTAGGAATGGGTTGGGTCATAGACCACTATATATCTGGACTGTGCACGGAAATTAGGGCCCTGCCATTAGGGCCCTAACTTTCGAAGGTCGTCACAGCCAACTTATTCGCCATATGATGATGTGCTTTGGGAAACATCACCACTAGTCCATTTGTAATCTGAGTTATATCTTACATTGAGCAAAAAATATATAATATTAGCGCAATCATCGAAAAAAGAAGGGCATTTTCTGCCCATTTCTTCCATGATTTAACATGGTGTGGATGATGGTTCCCAGCTAATTTTCACGAGAATTAGCAAATTTTCACAGACATGTAGCGAAGATTTTTGCAAGATTATTGTTGTTTGTTGTTTATCATTGACATGCGGGATAGTTCTCTTTTGTCTTTAAATAAAATGAAACCTTTTAATGCATACATGCCACTGAAATACAGTAAAATGTGCCGCTAGTGATAATCACTTCTGAATATCCTATGAACAGAACAGGGAGTGAGCATATTCAAAGAGCCAAGACAGTGCATGCAACAATGTCAGTTTTCCGGTTCCTGTCTAAGGCGTCAATATGAAGTCAATTTCTATATGCCCTAAAGCTGAAAATGTCTTGGAATTCTGACCACTGGGCTCCCTGTGAGTTTTATTACATGCTGTGACGCTGGCCGAGACCGAAAAATTGAGCAGAAGACAACTGTAAGGAGAGGTGGCGGATCCGTTTCCAGACTGGCGGCTCCTATAATATCAGTCACAAGTGAGGCCCAAAACTAGCTAAAGTCTTGCAATTTGGTCAAGTGATGGTCACATATGTTATGGCTTGCGGAGAGCTGGCGTGCCCACATCAGCAATCTGTGTTACGCTCCTGCATGCAAGCAATGGGTCCTGCTCTGGTAACAGCTGCCGAGTCGCTCTCTCTTCGGCACACGTATAGCTTCAAACGTGTGTTTCAAGACAGCGCGACTACCATTGTAAAGGAAAACGATAACTTTCTTCACATTGCTCGCTGAGGGAGTCACACTGTCGAGAAGCACCTCAAGTTACAACGCTACGACCTGCATTCCTTCAACACATTGATGTGTATAGTTGAGCGAAAAACAAACATTGCAATTCATGGAGTCAATATGGACAGTATACCGTCACTCAACACCAGCGATGCGCGAACAGAGCTTCATGAAATAAGAAAGCTTCATGAAAATGAGAAAGGTTGAGCCGCAGGACGTAAACACAATGCAACATTCCTGGGATCAGTTTGTCTATGCAATCAATAACTACGATCCTATTCGTCGATGTGTAAGATACCTACATGGCTGAGAATTTCAGATGTGGATTTACAATTCGAATAGTAACTAAAGGCAAATGTAGCACAAGAACTATAAGAAAGTGCATTCCTAAGTGCGAAGCTCTGCTGCAGTGTCCAGTGAACCGAGATCTCGTGACTCCGTCTAAATCTCGAATCTCGATCGCCATCACCCGCTGCAAAATGCGGCCACCGTCAATGACAACGGTGTTCAAAAGTTCCCTTCTCTCGAGAGGGACAGATGACAGAACCCGTCTGTCCCTATGCTGACTTGAGCATGAAATCGGCCTCAGTGGAAGCAGGGAACAGTTGTGGCCCAGCAGGTCACCTCGGACGGTCTCGCTAAAAACGCAGCACCGGCAGCTTTGTTATTTACCCATAGGAATCTTCGTAATTCCGTGGCGCAGATCGTGTGGGCTTTCAAAGCATTGAGCCGGGTGCGTGTCTGATTTAGACAGGCAAATTAATCTGCAGTGTGTCCAATATGTCGTCAGACTGTCTCTTGTCAAAAACGACCGATCACGGATTGTTCCTGTCTATTGATGCTTTGAACTTAATACAGTGTGATATACCTGTCTATAAGTGCTTTTATTTATTTATCGTGTTAAAAATCATGCTATAAATTATACATTTATTAAAATATACATCACATTTAAGAAGTTACTTTCATTTAAATGGGCTTACTAGAGCGTCAATACACAATTCCGCGTGCTACGTCGAATTTCCCAGCAGGGCCCTAATAGCAGTCGGCAAAATCCGTGCACAGTCCAGATATATAGTGGTCTATGGTTGGGTTAACATCAGCACCGGTGGCGGGGTTACCCACACAATTTGTAGGCAGCAAATGTGCAAGGTATTTTTAAAAGTCGTGATACATGAAAACCTTTTAGGAGCATGCAAAATAAGTACCTAAAACACGTGAGAAAATGTTTAAATATTGTAACCAAAACAATAACTACCAAGAGACTTCACACATATTCTCTCATTTTGGCGAAAAGCTTAGGGGGGCGGTGTTACCCCCGCTTCCCCTAGTCACGTGGGTGTCAGGAAATGTCACAGGTGCGTCAAATTTGTGACTGGGGCTTTACTTTCAAACATCGGATCTACCTGTTTCTTATAGGTATCTTGGGTCCGGCCGAGCTAATACTCCGGAACGAATCTTAGTTCTCATGTAGCAGCACGTGCTCACCTATTTTTCACCTCCCCGAGAAGCACGTGCTCAAACCCGGATGAAGTCAGCTTGCCACGGCGACGGCCGTAGAAGTCGAACCAGAGCGCCTTCATCGTCCGCTTGAAGGAGTTCACGCTGCTTGGCACGTAACCTATGGGCAAAGGACGAGCAGTCTCAGAGATGTGTGGCTGTAAACTAATATCCCGGATAACTGCTTCGACGTGCTTAAATCTCTTTGAGTATGTCATGTCCGTGGCAAAGGATTTCGACAAACGTCACCGTACGGGGCAAGTTTGAAAAAAAGTTGAATACAGAAAGGCTTTATTTACTAAAAACACAAGGAGTTCAGGGGTTTCAGCACAAGTTATGGCTCAGGCTGTTAATCATAACTCGTTAACAAGCGTGCTTGTTTCAGCGTCTTTGTCTGAGTAGCTGACGGGCGTGGACGCTCGTCATCGCACAGAACATGTTTACACAACGACCCTCACAAGGCGCGGGGCTAAACCAAACACTGGCCAGAGGCCGCCCAGCCGGCCCAGATCCGCGGCTGCACCGCTAGAACGTCAGCTCGTTGGGTGGATAAGGACATCGCCCATCATTTAATAAATGTAGCTGCACTTAGCGCAGAGTGATGTCATGTCTCAGCTTCTTTCTGCTAACTTTGCCGACCTTGAAAGATTTACGATACGCAGCATAAATATACCTACGTGCAACTATGTAAAATTTGTGCATGCCTCTATATGCGCATAGTCAATAGTCATGCAAAGGTATCTTACAAAAAATGTTTTCTTACCTTTTCTGGAGAGGAACTGCTTGACCTTGTTGATGGCGGGCGTCTCTGTGATCTTGTTGATGAAGTGGACCTGTTCGTTGTGCTCTTCGGGTGTGTGCCGCTCGTTGGTGTTGACGTCACGCTCATAGTTGTTGTAGAAGTTGACCAGGGCCGTGTAGGTGGGGGCGCTTAGGTAGCGGGTGGCGTTGAAGGGCTCCAGCAGGCTGCAAGAGACGAAACATTTGCAATGCAATGGAAGTAGGGACTGGGAGACAATTTATGCCTTCACCATGCCAGACAGCACACAAATACTCAATTACAAGCCGTGACCGAGGACTGAGCATTTTTTCTTTACCTCAGACCCCAATTTATTTACTATCCAATCAGTCACTACAGACCCGGCAGCGTCGCTGGCTGTCGTACTCACGGTGCCTGGGCGTAGTCGGTGGACTTTCCGTAGGGCACGCGGCCGCCGGTGTTCACATCCAGGTGGTCGTACACATTGTTGGTGTCGGAATCAAACAGCTGTGCGCTCAGCTCCAGAATCTCGCGGTCGGAGATCGGGGAGCGAGACCCGGTGCACACGGCTGGCGACAGGTCATAGAGGTCACGGTTGGAAAAGATGGTCACAACTCACAGACCAACAGGAGATTCACTTTTACGGGCTACCGGTGATATAAAGTTAAACTAAGTTACTACATAGGCATTAGGCTGAGATTGCCTGATCGTCACGGTCACAGTCGTAGGCTATTTGATAGGAACCGACGATATAATGCGCTCCTCGAAGCTATATAAATACGAGGTCCGGCATCGTTCTTACTTCTTTCCACGGAACTTCAAGACCATATTGTACTGAATATGATATCATTGTGTGAGCGGAGATGTTGACGTTGGACACCTATTTGTTATTCTTCTGAAAGCTCCTAGAGGTCGGTTATTTGCTTTCTCCGTTAACGCAAACAAAGAACGTTCGTCTCCAGTGAAAATCGAATAGAGGAGATAACCAGAAGTCGAAGGAGATTGGCTTGACTCGTGGCTCGTGCTACCTCATCTATTCAAGATGTATTGTTTATCATCTGATGTCGTTATCAGAAGAACGGTAGTGTAGTCGATTCCATGATGTCTTACGACAAACAAATTATATTGCAGCAGGGCGGTGAGCGCATTAGATACATGCACCATTTACTATTGCTAGGTTCTGTGTCAATCGACAACACTTCGCCGAAGACAATGCCGAATAACTTAACTATAACCGTTATTTCGAGCGAATATGGACCTATATGGCAGGCAGCACATCATCAGAATGTCTCGCGCTGACGTCACTCAGTTCTCACTTTTTGCAGCGCTGCTGCTGTTAAACCGGGCACTCAAGGGCGGAGTGATGACGTCAGCATCACGTCATTTCAACTTCCTGCCTTGTAAACACGGTGATTCAGACTCTCCATACATTTGCCCGGTCACTGATAGACTAAAAAGTCGCTTGCTTGTGTATGCGTGAACTGTGATGTGTTTTCTGTTCGCTGTTGTCCCGCCATTCAGCCCAAGTATGAAGTATCACAAGGGGTTGAACACATGCACGCCACATTTACAAGCTGGAGTAATGGACGGATCAGTTAACCCTCAGTTGACACTTACGTTCTATCATACCACTGATATAATGTTGAAATAAAGTATGATTTCAGGTATTTGAACGTTGCGTTGGGCATGGTTGATGAGCGATGATTAACGACGAAACGAAACGATGAACGATGATTATTAGAACGATGGGTGTTACTGAGGAAGGGCCGCGCCCGAATATATATTGTTTTATTTTTCTATTTCTGATAGAAATGAGCAACAGGTTATTCTTCATCGTTCTAATAATGAAATAAAGTAGACCAAAAACCAACCTGCAGCCGTCAGGCAGACGAGGGCGACGGTGGCGACCCTCATCTTGCTACTCTGGTCGTGTCCAATTCAGCTGTGGGCAAAATACAATCGAAATATAAGCGCAAGCGAACCGGGAAAACACCAATGAGCGCCGAATGAACTGCTGAATCGCATTGCATATGCAGCACAAACTATTTTGCCATTCCGACGATAGGTTGTGAGTCTGTGACTATAGTTAGGTACTGTATTTGAACTGACCTAGATAGGGCAACACTGGACCGATTCTAAACGAAACGCATACCGGCCAAGCAATCGACGCTGCTGGACATTCCACGCCGTTGTAGCAAAAACGAAAAAAAACGACAATCTGTGTTACACACCCATAGACCAAACCCATCATTTGGGTGTTTTACCTAAATTATGCGGTAACCAGTTGACCTAAAGCCTTGATGGCTGGTTAAAAACTTATCTGTGTCTCGCATCATCTAAAGCCCTGCTTTACAACTACGCCAGTGTTTCCGAGAACATATAAGGAGCAAAAAAGCGAGGTATCCCAAGCCCTCTGCAGGGGGCAAATACGCACACAAAAAAGTAGATCGAGCAAGCTTACTATCCAGCCCCATGAGACCATATCGCTATCGATGTTTACCGAGGTTTATTGCTACTTCACACTTATTGTTAGCCCAGAGCTATTACATCTGGCGATTGATTCACTGATAAACGTGTGACATCATGCCCGATAACGATATAGCATGCTTTCGCATGCCAGGCGCCGTATAACAGATCACCGATTCGTCGGTGTTCGGGGTGTGATTCAGGAAAAATGGAAAGGATGGATGGATGTTGATATAGCATAAAGCATACGCAATGACTTTGGCTGCCACTAGCAATTCAATGGTTGTTTCATGCTTGGAATTATAGCTTGGAATTATCGCTACATAACCTCGCTTTCGGTAAGAAGGTTTACACTTCTTAGGAATACATTTCAGAAAAAAGATAACATTTTATCTATCAATAACCTGTTTTGCTTGACATTTATGTATGTTCTTTCAAATTTTGATCAAGTTAACTACAATCAATGCGAATAGCTATGACCTTGACCTTTTATGACCTCGAAGTTGGCGTGATTTGGACACATACCAGAAGGCACGTGACAAACATCTTGTAACGTGTTTCCACGATTCAAATAACATTTTATGAACTAGAAGTTGGGGTGATTTGGACACACACTATAATCTTCGTGAGTCGTAGCAAACATCAATAAACATGTTTTCTCGTTTCAAATCACAAAACAAATTAGAAACGGGCGAACATAAGGTCGAATCGCCATTCTGGTCTGAGGCCTGTTTCACTAAAAACTTGTATTTACAAGTGTTTGTAGTTTACAATTCATAAGTATTTTTACCAACTACGTAAAAACCGATTTCACTAAGCTTCATCGCCAGTGGCACCTCCGAAAAAAAATGTTTGCAAATAAACTTGTAAACGGTAAAATTGTTTTTAATCAAGAACTATAGCATGTTAAAAATATTGTTTCTTTGTATCAAATAAAGTCTAGTATTCATGTCAAAAGCTGCCTAATTAAATTATAAATAATGATGCTGTTGGAAAAAGATATAAATAATAGTTAACGTTGTCCTATTATTGAAAGAAAATAACACGCAAAACATTTGACAGCAGAAGACTGTTGAATGCAATTATGGCGCGCGAATGACAAAACATGACGATATTTTAGTACCGATCATTTTGCTTCTTAGGGTGTGTGCTAAGTAAAAATTGAGCATGAAACGACTCAACAAAGCATAGTTGTTCTAAATATATGACTGTTTTGCATTATTGCACAAAAAGTATCAAAATTCCGAACGTCAGGACCACTGGAATTTCAGGTTTGTAATTACGATGTTTTCTTTCAAGTTTCTGGTCTTCGTGAAACAGAAAGTTTGCGATTCCCATGTTTTCTAGCAAACTTTTTCTTGTAAAAAAGTTTGCAAATTTTAAACTCAAAATTCATGTTCAAAGGTTTTGTGAAATCCAAATCTCAAATGTTGGTAATTATTTCTTGTAATCTCAAGCTTTTTCTTTGTAATTACTAGTTTTATTTGTTAGTGAAACAGGCCTCTGATGTGGTTTTGAAGGCGCTTACATATCAAATGTCGTTTGCAACAGGGTCAGAAAGTTTTTTTTTATAGTGCGCGTATCTAACTTACTATTTGTGGTAACGTAGTTTCTGTCTGTTCCCTAGAGAAAAAACCATTAGCAATGGTCTAATGGTCTAATGGTCTATATGGAAATTGAAACCCTAATGGTCTAATGGTTTGTAGTGGTCTAATGGTCTGATGGTCAGATGGGCTAATGGTCTAATGGTTTCTTATGGCCTAATGGTCTGATGGTCTAATGGTCTGATGGTCTAATGGGCTAGTGGTCTAATGGTCTAATGGTTTCTTATGGCCTAATGGTTTCTTATGGTCTAATGGTTTCTTATGGTATGATCACCATACCATAAGAAACCATTAGACCATAAGAAACCATTAGGCCATAAGAAACCATTAGACATGTTTTCTGATGGTCTATGGGTTACCAATGGTCAATGGTAACAATGGTTTCTGGTGGTATCTTGTTAAAACATTCATATGGTGCAGATCCGATCTATTAACATTGGCATTCCACATGGTAATACATGACATAACGGTCCCCGACTCCCCAGCATTCATTTTTCTCTGCCATGTTCGGTCCCATGTATGTATATAGGCACGGATCTTTTTCAGCCGTGTATATTTTCACATTTGGAGCCTTGTCTTTTTTCCAATGAAGGTCTAGGAATTTTGTTTCATTATGAAGCGGGATCATTTTCAGTGTATGCTCCGCCTGTGTCTTCTGCCCAACGCTTCATCATCTGTGTCCGTAGTTAACCTGTAACAAAAGTGCACCTTAACATGGTTGTCTTACTTATTGCTAGTTGATCTTTAAATGTTTTTTTTTATACTTTTTTTATACTTTTGATTATTTGATCATTAGTTGAAATTTTTAATCTTCTATAAAAAGGAGAACTGGTAAATGCACAGGGTGGCTCACGTAAAACACCTGATTTGAGGCTTGAATAACTTCCTTCAGTGTTAATTAAATTGGAAGATATTTTCACACAATGTAGGTGCACATGTTGAGGATTATATTCATCTAATTTTCAGACAAATCCATTCACGTTCAGCTCAGTTGTGCATCTCGACGTGACCCCATCGTTTTCAGTAACTTTCTTGAGGCGCTCGTGGTATGCCAGCGTATATTCCCTGCGCATCTCGACGGTGATCCCTGCAAAGGCGGCGATCTAACCCGACCTTACAAGTTACAACTCCAGAATGCTCGCCGACCACGTCACGTATACCTTCGAGTTCATAAACCCCTATATTAGAAAATCACATGGGGTGAGGTCGGACTTTACTTAACCTGCCCTGGCTCTACCCTGGTTACCGCGCTTGCCCAATCTGCTTTGCCGAATCTGCCCTGCCCCAGCCCATCGCGCCCGACCGACCTCACCCCTCGTGACTTTTTCATGTAGGGGTTTGTGGAGTCGAAGGTATACGTGACGTGGTCAGCGAACATTCTGGAGTTGTAAGGTCGGGCTAGAGCCGCCTTCCCAGGGATCGCCGTCGATCAGATGCGCAACTGCAAGGAAGCCGCGCTGGCATTCCACGAGCGCCTCGAGAAAGTTACTGAAAACGATGGGGTCACGTCAAGATGCACAACTGAGCTGAAAGTGAATGGATTTGTTTGAAAATTGGATGAATAATCCCAAACAAGCACCTACATCGCGTGAAAAAAGCTTCAATTTTAAAGTCTCACACGAATTTTCATACGGCCTGTAACATATGCACAATGTACAGTCTGTCTTAAAAGTACCGCGCAAAGTGACGGTGGATCCACCATGCCTGACCGAGGAAGGGCCTATTAAATTTGAGTCACCGAAGCAGTTCACATCCTCGTCCATTCCCTAGGTCAATTGGTTCGGTGACTTTCAAATTATAGTGCTATAATTGCCTGCTCAGGCCCTACCTCAGTCAGGCTTGATGGATCCACCGTCACTTTGCGCGGTACTTTTAAGACAGACTGTACCTATATTAGGCACATTAAACATTACTTACTTCTCAGTTCTGATGGCAATTTTTTTGGGGGGTGAGCCTTTGCTTCGTCTCACACCCTTGAATCCGGTTCCAAGTAGGTGTGCAGGTGACTGACCGGTCTGCTCTTCCCCCTCCTCTCGGTTCTCGTGGCGCTTCCTCTCCTGCTGGCGGTGGGTCTCTCGGGTCTCTCTACCAGGGTATATAGAACAACGGGTACACCAACGACGCGGAAAGCGCCCATTTTACCTGGATGAGTTACATGGAAGGTGATATATTTTTTGAATATGGAATAAATAGAGTATTCCATTCTGACGAGTAAAGCCAAATTCATAAAGCAGTTATTTTTTAATTATATGTACCAGAAATAACATACCAACCATAGTTTAAAACTTAGTCTAAAGTTAGTCGAAAAGCGTATAGTTGATACTAAGATGGAAGGAATCAATGGAAGGCAGAAATGGCGCAGCTGTTTCATTTTTAAAACGTGTTCGCAAGCAGGATTTACGTGATGCTAGCGACATCTATGAATGCAATCGGGGATGCTGATTGGCCGATCGAGTCCGTGAGCAGTATCACTAATTTACGCTAGTACAGGGTTGAGGCAAAGTGCGCATGCGCAGGAACTTTTGCTCTCATGGAGGGGCTTTTGGTACCTCGGGCAGCGCCCAATGCTTTTTGGACCTGTTATGGCCTCCGCATCGAAAAACGCTAGATAGAAAGGTTGTAGAGGAAGCTTGAGGCTACCTTTCTCCACAATAATATTGGCACTTTTTCTTTTAACTCACGTATGGGGCTCGCTTGAAAAAGGTCGATTTAACATGGAAACCCTACGGGGTAGTAGTTTTTGAGCGCCCATTTGGCCTAATGCTACCAACTGTTACTGGCTACCCCTGTCTCTCTACGACCTCACGGCGACGCTCAGCGTTCCGCAACGCTTCGGCCTCTCGCCGCGCCTGCGCTAGCGCTTTACGGCGATGGCGCTGGGCAACGGCGTTCGCATCCCGAGTCCTTTTGGCCCGCACAGAGAGGCATCTCCAAACATTCTCACGCACACAAAGTAAACACACTTTAACTACAAAGCACTACATAATTAATAACACTTATGGCGGTAAAAAACGGCGGAATCTTTCTCGGGTAACACCGTTTCACCGATCATTAAAGCAGCACAGAAGGACGCGAATTGTAAACAAAAATTTCACAAGCGGCAAATAAAACTGAAAAGATTTGCCCATTGTTGCTATTCATTCTTTATTATTCCTTAAGCATCCTCGGAATTAGGCGAGTTGTGTTCTTTAACACACTGGTTCCTCTGAATCAGGTGATTTATTGGTGAGTTACTGACAATGATGTTTCATGATCTCCCAGGCAGGAAAACCGCATAAGTTACCGCAAAACGCGGTATGCGGGCGCGGCATTCGAATAACCGTAAAAAAATGGAGAAAATGCTTCTAAAATACTAATAGGTCAATAATAGGTCAATGATATAATAGGCCAGTTATATAATAAAATACTAATACACGTAGTTCAAAGGTCAGGTCACCAGAGGTCATCAGAAGATCAAATTTTACCATTTCTTAACAAATTTTGACAAACCGGAGCAGAACTCGGGAGCCAATAAAGCCTGCAACGCCGCAGGAAAACGCATTCGATAGCTCTTTTCGAGTAGGTAGTAGAGATGTCAATCGGATACCAACTTTTTGGTATACCGATACCAAACCGATGATACCAACTTGGTATTTGGTATTTCAATCGTACTCAGTAATGTGTTTGGTATTTTGTTGGTATCATAAGCCCTCACTAACGTATAAGAGGCTAAGAAATCGGTAAAAAGTTGGTATTTCCCTCAGTTTCCCAAGTTGGTTTGGTTTCGGTATTTCCCCATGGTTTTGGTTGGTGTTTGGTATCGGTATTCCGATTTTCCGTAATTAACATCACTAGTAGAGTAGGAGTAAAGTAATCTTGGGCGGTGCCGCAGAGGCCCAGCAGCCGCCGGGTTAACCCTCTTTCTGGAATGTGTCCTCAGATCTGAACTAAATGAAGGCTCCAGAGGGCAAAAGTTCTAAAATAGCTATCTTTATGAAAAATGTGTTCTTTCATAACTTTTCACTCAAGGAAGGCACATTTATTTTGCCAGCATCGTATTCATCTCGACGAGATGCATCGAAATAACTCGAAGTTGACATTGAAAGGTCATTTTAAAAATTTGACAAAGTCAAGGTCATGACCTTACTGGAAGGTCATGTTGCATTAGCAGTCGATCCTTATCGTCATGCTGAACACATCTGTATGAGGGATTTTAATCGATATAGCATGTCTCTATCTCTGAAAAGGTTGCAAAATTGACCTGACCATAGGTCACAGATAGCAGAATTCCGAGATATTCATTTTATGCCTGCTGATACCCTTAAATCCAACTCTGAAAGTTTCAAAGCGATCGTTCAGTCCGCTGTCGATGCAGCACTCCTTACATAATAAAGCACAGTTAGAGTTTGACAACATATTCAAGATCTATAAAAAGCCATTACAGGACCATTAAAAACCATTAGAACACCATTAGACCATCACAATTTTGAAATCATCATAAATGAAAAGATGCCGTCAGAACACCAACAGAAACCATAAGAATACCCGTTTGGAGCCCAAAATCAAAGCTATTGAAAACCATTGGAAACCATTAGACCACCAAGTATACCATTTGAAACCATTAGCGACCATCAGAAATCATAACAATACCATTAGAGACCATTAGACCATTAGACCATCAGATCGAATTCCATTAGAAACCATCAAACACCATCGGAGACCATTAGAAACCATTAGAGACCATTAGAGTACCATCAAATTCCATTAGAAAACCATCAGAAACCATTAGACCATTAGACCATCAGATCAAATTCCATTAGAAACCATCAAACACCATTGGAGACCATTAGAAACCATTAGGACACCATTAGAGACCATTAGAGCACCATCAATTTCCATCAGAAAACCATCAGAAACCATTAGAATACCATTAGAGACCATCAAAAACCATTAGAGACCATTCAAAACCATTAGAAACCATTAGAAACCATTAGAAAATCCTAATGGTTTCTAATGTTTTTTTCTCTAGGGTTACCGAGGTCGCGACATGGTGCCAAGGCCATCTATAGAAGGTACAGTCACTCCCCCGCCGACCAATCAGAGACAGATCCTGAGTGACGTCATCCCTGATGCTCGCAAGGGGTACTCCATTCCTTTGCAACGTAAAAATGACTAACTTCATTTGAAGATTATTGATGGCACTCTGCACATACCGCTCAGCCGTTGATGTCAATGGAAAGCTTAACTAATTTTCCAGCGACAAAAAAGAGCAGCAATATGCTAAGAAATGGCCGGTTTTGAAGATATAGACGATTTAAAAACCCTCTGCAACAGCATGAAAGCAACGTAAAAACGCATCGAGTTTATATTTTTACTATGGATAAATCATTTTTCAGTAAGTTTTTAGATATGGTATAGATTTAAGTTACAACTTTATTACAATATTTTCATTACTCGAAACTTTATTTCAAAATAATATTTTCAAAAATGGCAGCTGTTGGCCAGTAGCTTGGGAGCGATTGTGGCGCACCGCGCCATTAATTGTCCTGTGACCCCCTTATGATGTCATCAAAAGTGGAGTGACATGGGCCTGCATGGTGCTACGTAGCGCGGGTTACAGGTCAGACCGTTGCACCCAGCGCGCTGAAATTCGCGCTACTTATAGATCAAGGATGGACAACGTGCCTTTGGGGGGTCTCAGCTCGATCGGGTCGATAGCGAGCGCGTGGCGCGGGCCCAAAAAGTGCAAATTCGCGTCATAGACTTTACATGTATAAATCGGCTTGCAAAAACGGGCGAAAATGGGTAAATTTGCCCCACACGGGTCCGGTTTCCGTGCAATATCTCGGTAACCGTGGGCCCGATTGGCACGGGGAAAACACCATCGTGTAGAAAATCGAACGGGCAATCGAATGGTGTGCGGTGCAGGGGGTGGCACGCGCCACGTGCATCCGTGAGGGCAATTTCATTTTAAAAAATTCCGTTTTAAATGGATTTTGGATTTTATTTTATTTTCACGTGACCGTCAGAATAAGTGAGTTAAAACAATGCCTATTCGCAGGAGAAATGTACCACCTCTCATGATAAAATTGTGAAAAGCTAATTGATCAAAAACAAAGTGGAACAAATCGTTGGAGAAAATGGCATTTGTCCATAATGTGCCACTAAATAATTATACGGGATTTGCTGCTTAACCTGATACGTTTGACAGTTGAACATGCTATCATTAGAAAGAGCATTCAATGCTCCCCAAGATCCAATCATCACTTTTGCATGACAAGTAACAGTATTCTTAAAAATATAAATGTTTTAAACCTCTGCAAAACCATTTTTAGCGAAAATTATCTACGCCTTTCATTTGTCATAAAACTACGCACCTAGGTTATAAAACATATTTCACAGGTTCATTGAACTATAATGACAGATTCTGAAGTGGAAAGCATGCTTATCAGACACGGGCACCTCGATGTGATGGATATTTTTTCCAAGCCAAAACGTTTAGCCGTCAAAAAGCAATCGACCGAAATGGATAGATAACCCAACCGACACAAGAACAACCAAACACCCGCCGATCGAAAATAACCCTTTTCGCGTTGCGGAGCACGCGGGTCACCCTAGTGTATAACTAATTTACATACATACATATACTACCTTTATGAATGCAAGAATTAACCCTCGCCCGTAAACGGTGTTTTGCCACCTTCGCCCATGCAGAGGGGGGGGGGGGGTTGGTGCGACCCCCCTGCCGTTTGAAAACGGAGCGTCGTAGAGCTTAGCGGAAAAGACCAACGGATTGCTCGCAACGAGATCCCGCGATTGGTGGTATATTTTTGGTCCTAGGTCAACATTTGACCTACTTATGACCGGTCAAAGGTCAAATTTTCGGAAAAATACAACTTTTTCAGAGTTCCGCGCTGATTGCGGCAAAAGGGTAAGAGATATGGACTTGAAACCTTCACTATCGTGATCCTTGATCAATTCTCTATCGTTTGGTATATATTTCGATGTCATAACTCTAAAAATGATGCGTTGGGAGCACCGGAAGTCTGCAAGGTCACTTGTGCATTGGGTCACGTCAGGCGTGTGACGTCACTGACCTGACCCTGACCCAAAATGAACTACAAGAAACAACCGACGATGCCTGAAATGGATAGCAAATTCGAATTCAGGGCATCAAAATACCCCGAAAAGGCATACAAGTGCAAGAAGTCATTACAGGTCAACCGAGGTCACTGCCCTTACCTTGACCTTTAGTAACCTTCAAAATGTCAACGGACATTGTGCCAATGTCAAATCAGCCAGTTGTGTTTCTAAAACAATCCATCAGTGTGTCAGGTCAGTCGGCATTTATACCAATGTGAAGCAATCTCCAATTTAGCGTAAATCTGGCCGGAGGTTGTTCCCTTTATGACGTCATAACTCCGTGACCTGACATGACCTTGATAAAAAAAAATTACCAAAAGTTGCGCAAAGGATGCCCCAAAGGGTATTGAAAATTTGAGCAGGCTATCTGAAACGGTTCGGCGTGTAGCTAAGAAATGTAGCTGCACTTAGCGCCCCCCCCCCCTACATGGGCGAGGGTTAATCCACAGCTGCCTCTTGCACGCATAGGTAAGCGGCACGAGGCTCTGCATATAAGCACCTCTGACAAGGGATCACTATACGTATCAGTCCACCAATCACTATACACCACTCCACAAACTACGAACGAACTATAACGGCACCAAGAACGGCACCACCGCTCCCACCTCTCACCAGCTGCCGCTCCGCTCCTCTGCCCACCCGGCACCACTGGTGCCCCGGCACTGACTGGCCGCCGGCCGCACCACACCGCCCACGGGACCGCAGCGTCGCGTGCGGCGTCCCGTTTATCGAATATGCGCGCCGCCGCCGCCGCGGGTAGCCCGTATAAACCCGCAGCGATCGGCGATCGTCACTCGATAATCGGGACGGGATGGCGGTCATGAACCGTGACCGTGTCCTTGGCTCGAGCCGGGACTGGAACTTCAGACTGCGGCCCTGGTGGTGCAGGGTACTTCCGCGGAGCTGTCGGCTGGTCAAACGTTTGATGCCGGCGATGCTAATGCATACGAGTCAGGTTTACCGATAGATATGTAGGTACTCGTTTTGTTTTAGGACTGTACAAAGAAAGTGATACATGTATGCCGTGGCATACCGACATAGTTTTTTTTTTTGTATGTACGCATACATCATGATTATAGATCATGCCAGAGTATAAATGCATGCTGTGCGTTGTGCTGGTGGAGTATCATCATTTTATAGCATAGTTTTACATCGTAAGCTTATGCGAGAAACAAACAACGATCGCACCGACCATCCGACGCCACGAACCCGATCTGAATAAGTTAGGAGTCCGAGCTGAACAGAAATATGAGGAAATAAAATGGACTTCCGACCTGCAAAATGGACCAGCCGGGAGCCGGGACTAAAGGTTGCCTCTGCCGATTAGATGCCGTGGACCACGCGCAACAGTCATCATAATGATAAAACAGGGGATTTTATTCTACCATTTAACACAGAAAAAATGGAGCTGCGGCACCAAATGGGTCTCGAAGGCACACACAGAAAAATATTAACACCGTTAGCGGTGTAATTGCACAGTACATATCTGAGCACTTGAGGAAAGTTAATTTAGTCCCTTCCCCGCTTAAATTACTCGCGCTTCTAAATGAACACCAGGAAGAAGGTAATAGAACACTGTTAGGAGGGTTGGGTGTTTTGCTACATGTAGTAAAACACCCAACCCTCCTAACAGTGTTCTATTACCTTCTTCCTGGTGTTCATTTAGAAGCGCGAGTAATTTAAGCGGGGAAGGGACTAAATTAACTTTCCTCAAGTGCTCAGATATGTACTGTGCAATTACACCGCTAACGGTGTTAATATTTTTCTGTGTGCAGCGCAATGAGCCTGGGTTCGTGGTCCCGTGAATGTCGTCAACGCCGACCACGCAATCCCGCTATGATCCCCTCAGCAGCCTCATCGTATTGCATGCCACTGACTGTTGCCAGACTCAATCTGGCACAGAAGAAACATGTTTCCACTGGTCGCATGAATGTGTGCAATGTGCATGAACATACCCTTGTCTATGAAATATAATGGCCAATAGTTACACAGCAAAAGTGATAATTATAATCGAACTTGGGCTACGGTTGGGTTAAGCCCAACTGAAACACCTTCACTTGGAGCAATACAGGGTGGACCAAAAAGGATGGAAACATTTTGAACTCGCATAAAATATGTGTTATTGCATGCAGGTGACTGAAAATGATACCAAACGACATGTTTTTAATATCAAACGACATGTTATCAAACGACATGATATCATGTTATCAAACGACATAATATCACACGACATGTTGTACATGTTTTTGCACTTCCATTTGAACGGTTCTTGGTTTCAACATCTTTCGATAACACTATTACTCTGCCGAGACAAAAATATATTGATGTTCGCTCTGCGCGTTCCCATAAAATAAACATAAACATCTGTTCTGTAGCAACGTGTTGTTTGGGTTGCATCGATGACCTGACACTGATACCGAGACACAAGGGCGGTTCTCCGCAGTATATCCCCGAAACTCTGTGATACCTACACTCAGCCTCTGTGTACCGCTCGGCTGCTTCATATCTCGTGTAAACACCGCCGTATGTCGCTAGCATCTGGTGCGGTTGCGGGGAACTGCGGGGAAACCATCGATCGTTCCCCGCGGCCCCGTATCTCTCTGTCAATCACTCGGGTCTGGCCCTGGGGCTTGTCTCCGGTGACATTGAACTGACGGTCCACGAGACGACAGCTAATGCAATAACAGACAGCGGTGAATGTCAGTGTGTCAGTGTCAGGTGACTGCGTGTCAGATTCGCCGTGTCGATCGCAGGTATGTGTCTTAGTACCTACTAGGGTGACCCGCGTGCTCCGCAACGCGAAAAGGGATATTTTCGATCGGCGGGTGTTCGGTTGTTCTTGTGTCGGTTGGGTTATCTATCCATTTCGGTCGATTGCTTTTTGACGGCTAAACGTTTTGGTTTGTGGAAAAAATATCCACCGCATCGAGGTGCCCGTGTCTGATAAGCATGCTTTCCACTTCAGAATCTGCCAAATGTGCTTTATAATTGAGGTGCGTAGTTTTCAGACAAATGAAAGGCGTAGATATTTTTCGCTAAAAATCGCTTTGCAGAGGTTTAAAACATTTATATTTTTAAGAATACTGTTGCTTGTCATGCAAACGTGATGATTGGATCTTGGAGAGAATTGAATGCTCTTTCTAATGATAGCATTTTCAATTGTCAAGCGTATCAGGTTAAGCAGCAAATCCCGTGTAACTTTTTAGTGGCACATTTTGGACAAATACCATTTAATTCAGCGATTTTTTCCACATTGTTTTTGATCAATTAGCTTTTCACAATTTTTCCATGAGAGACGGTACATTTTTATTGCTAATAGGCGCTGTTTCAACTCATTCCGTCTGACGATCACCTGAAATTAATATAAATTCCAAAATCCGTTTAAAATGGCACTTTTTGAAATGAAATTGCCCTCACACTTGCACGTGGCGCGTGCCACCCCTGCACCGCACACTATTCGATTGCCCGTTCGATTCTCTACACGATGCTGTTTTCCCCGTGCCGATCGGGCGCACGGCTACCGAGATATTGCACGGGGAACGGACCCGTGTCGGGCAAATTTAGCCATTTTCGCCCGTTTTTGCCAGCCGATTTATACATGTAAAGTCTATGACGCGAATTTGCACTTTTTGGGCACGCGCCACGCGCTCGCTATCGATCCGATCGAGCCGAGACCGCTCAAAGGCACGTTGTCCATCCTTGTTCTATAACTTGCGCAAATTTCAGCGCGGTAGGTGCAACGGTGTGATCTGTAACCCGCGCTACGTAGCACCATGTCGCGACCTTCGTAATAGACAGAAACTACGCCCTCCTCAAATAGTAATATAGACAAGCGGCTGCGCCACTTGCTTCGCGGCGTAGCCAGAAAATGCCGCACCAGCCAATTTGCTTTCGAATGGTGTTTGATTTAAATCGGTCTGTCGTCTGGAAGCAGAGATATGGACGGAAACGTACAGAGGAAAATTTTGAACATAATAACTATTCTGAGGGCTTACTTGGATGAAATTTGGGTCATACGGGGTCAAGTCAGGTCAAGATGGTCATCCCTGGTCACACTGGGTCAGGCCAGGTCACCTTCGGTGAGGCCAGGTCGTATAGGTCACCACATTACATTGGATCGGCCTGTACCACACTTCTACTACTTCTACCCATACCACTACTCCTACCACTATCCCTACCACTACCCCTACCACTACCCCTACCCCTACCACTACTCCTACCACTACCCCTACCACTACCTCTACCACTACTCCTACCACTACCTCTACCACTACTCCTACCACTACCCTACCACTACCCCTACCACTACCCTACTTCTACCCCTACCACTACTACTACCCCTACCACTATCACACTACCCCTACCACTACCCTACTACTACCCCTACCACTACCCTACTTCTACCCCTACCACTACCCCTACCACTACCCTACTACTACCCCTACTACTACCCCTACAACTACCCCTACCACTACCCCTACCACTACCCTTACCCCTAATACTACCACTACCCCTACCGCTACTCCAAAAATGCGACAAAAATGGCGACAAAAATGGACAAAAATGGCAAAAATGGCACATCGACAAAAATTTGCGACAAAAATGGCACATCGTGACAAATGTGGCGCATTGCGTCAAACGCGGTGCATTTGTGTAAGCGCATTGAAAACTGTCTTTATTTACCGAAAATCAACACCTTCATTCGCCTCTGTTTATCAAAATAAATAAGCTGCCAATCCGCAAATGAGAGGCACCCGCCGCCGATCGTCATGCATTTTACTGTCAAAGGCGATTGAACCCGGCTGCCGATGCCTTGAAGCAAGCTTGAGATCCGAGCAAAATTTGGAGAAAATGCACCTTTTTCCAGGGCGTGCCACGTGCAAACCATCCACCCCCCGAGACCCGAAACACGCCACTGCACGTGCCCGTGACGTCATCAACACGCTGTGAAAATTTCAGCCCCATCGACCGCACCGTTTGACCTGTGCACGGCGTCAAAGCACCCCTCTGCACGGTGCAAACAGACAGACAGAGTTTCATTTCACAAATAGTATAGTAGATTTTGAACCATCTATGCTACGTAGCTGAACGTCCGTGTTGTCCTGCGCTCCGATTGACTATTGATAGGTAGTCATTCTTCAATATCGGTGGAGACTGCAGCTTACCGTCATGAGCTTCACAGACCTGTCCACTAAGGTACTCTGCGCCGTCCCCTGGCCCTTCTTTTCTCACCTACAAACATATCGTGTCCGTGATCTTTACCCGCGCCGAGCCGGTGCACTTCACCAACCGCGCCGAGCCGGGGGTGTCTGACCCACCCCCCCCCCCACCCCCACCGTCTAACTCAGTTCCTGGGCCACGTAGCGACATGCGGTAATTGGCAATCGAAAGAGGGTCAAAAAAAAAATACGGAAATATCAAATAGGTACTTCAGTCATCTTTAAGGTCAGGTCAAAGGTCAGGTCACCAGAGGTCATTGAAGGTCAAATTTTGTCTATTTCAACATTTTTTGAAACACCCAACGCTCAACTCGGGAACAAATCATAGAGCTACAGCGCTGCGGAAAAGCACATTCGATAGCCCTTTCACAGACCTTTCTGGATATTGTCCTCAGATTCGACCTCACGTCAGTGGTTAAGCCTCTAAGTCTAGACTCTAAGAGGGCAAAAACTCCAAAAATGGCCTGTTTTCATGAAAAAAGTTTTTGCAATAACTTTTGACTCCAGAAAGTAACGTCATTTACCTTGCAAGTTCCATGTTCCTGTTGTCAAGACACGTTGATTTTTTCACGTCGCGTAGAATTTTAAAAATTTGACCTCAGGTCAAGGACATGACCTGACCGGAAGAGGTCATACTACATATCAGTCGATCCGTATCGTGGAGCTGAACACATGAGGTGTTTTCATCGCTCTAGCATGTAGCTGTCAAAAGTTATTGTCAACTGCTGAGGACCTCTCATGACATGATATGACCTCAGCTCAGGGACATAAGGAGAGGAGAGGTCACGGGTGCCATTTTTCGGTTTAGCTTGTCATGATGTTTGAAAGTGTTTGGAATGACGCTCGTCCAAAAGAGGCGCCTTTCAATTTTCTCCCGTTGACATATACCCACGGATACCTACCTAACGGAAAAGTCGCAAAATTGACCTGACCTTACACTGTAAAAAAATGTTAGCACAGTTTGAGTTTTCTGACTCACTTTAACGATGTGTTCGAACAACTAACTTGCTAATGAATCCGTATTTATCGAGTAATTTAAACCTTATTGCGAAGCAAAACACGGTTAGTCCAAATCAGGATGAACTAGCTCGGACTTCCCCATGTACAATGACACTGTTCGAGTAATCGCCATGTATTCATACCCGCAATTGGCGGACACTGTGTTCCGAAACACGAATACGATTTTGTGGAAGCATTTTTGCGCACGGTTCTACCGTGTTGAATGACACGTTGCCGTGCAGGGGCGTCGTTTTGTATAGGCCTGGTAGGGCCCGAGCCCTACCAATGTTTATTTGGGCCCTACCAATGTTCGCTGAGCCCTACCAATCTTTTGTTACTTATCAGTTGGTAAAAAAATCAAAATAAACAGATAAGCAAAGAAGCATATATGTATGTACATTCGTCAGTCGTCACAGATGTGTGGCCTGTGGGCCGTAGGAGCTGCTGTCGCGAACCCTTCGCAAGCCGGCAGGGGATTCTTAGGGAACGGCAAGGTGTCCTCACTCCTCAGGCCGGCAAAGGGTCTTCAGAGGCCGGCAGCACCTTCAGAAGTTCAGTGGGGTCCTTAGAGAACGGCACGGTACTCTCAGACTCCGGTGGGATCCTCAGAATTGCCGGTGTGGGCCACGCAAAAGTCACTGGTGGGTGTCCGTCAGATGCATATGTGTGGGGCTTTCAGAGGCGCCGCAGTGGGACCTGCACAGTCGCCGGTGAGGGCCCTCTTAAGCGCCGTTTCGGGGCCCTCAGATACACTGGTTTATGGCCATCACAGATATGCGTGGGACCCTTAGAGCTGCTGAGCTGAGTGCTGGTGCGGGCCCTTCATAGGCCGACAAGGGGACCTCAGAGGTCGGTGGTGCCTTCAGGAGCGCCGAGGGGGTCCCTTTAGACCGGAATAGTATTCTCAGACGCCACTGGGACCCTCAGAGTCACCAGTGTGGACTCAGTGGAGCCGTCAGAGTCGCCTTAGGAGCCTCTGATGAAGACCCTCAGAGCTGGGGGAGAAGGGGCCTCAGAAACGCCGGCGTGGGCTCTCAGAAACGCCGGTGTGGGCTATCAGAGGCACTCCTCACAGTTATTGGGGCCCTATGAGAATTGGTGTTGGACCATCACAGGCGGGCATGCAGCTCGTAGAGCCGGCTCCTAATAGGCCGGTAAGGGCCCTCAGAGGCCACCAATAGGCCATCAGAGCCGAGGCCACCAATGCGCCCTCAGAGCCAAGGCCACCAATGGGCCCTCAGAGGTCAGCAAGAGATTCTCAGAGACCGTGAGGGGCAGGCTGGTAAGGGGCCCTTGGCGGCCTCTTAGGGCCTTAATTGGTGACAAGGGCTCTAAGAAGCCGGCGTGGGCAACTTACGGAGATCTTAATACGCCACTTAGGGGCCCATGAGATGCTCTGACGAGCCCTGTGGGGTCCCTTTGAGACGAAATATGGCCAGCGTGGACCCTCAGCGGCCGATTGGCGCCGCAGGGAACCGAAGGGCCCCCTGGACCCGATGGGAGGGGCACGCGCCCCCTGTGCCCCCCCCCCCCACTTCGCTACGCCACTGGAATCTATCATGTTATGTTTAAGATCTCTGCAAGATGTATCCCCCGTTTGCTGACTCTGCAGAGAAAAGGCAAGCTCTAAAGGAGGCTTAGCGCGGTGTTTTTTTTTTATTCAGGCCTCCCTCCAACGGGCACTTATGGCCCATTTACAGGAGGGCTCCTCCTCCTCCTGGCCCTTGAACCCCCACCTCCCAGGCTACGGCTGAAGTGGGAGCCTACCCCACACCTGGTGACACAGCCGGGGACGACGCCCGCGGAACGGGCGGAACAGGGAATCGAACCCGAATCCGGCACCGCCCGCACCGCGGGTCGACGCCTTAACCGACTGCGCCACCAGGGCCGCACGAATGGCCCGCATGTTTGGCCACTTTATCGAATATCTGGAAGATGTCATTGACTTGTCACCGTAAAGGAATTGTGGGTGTCACACGTTGACACTAAGGGACACCGTGCCGAGTTGCGCAAGTGGAAGCACAGTGCACACCGAGTAACGGCCACCAAATGAGTGGTACGAGTTGAAGTTAGTCGGCAAAGTGATAGTGGTTACATTTTGGAATGCCGACGGGGCTCTGCTTGTCAACTTTCTAAAACAGGGGCGCACAATTGATGATGTGCGTCCATTCGATAGACATCGAGGAGAGGCTATAGGGAAGCTGACATAAAGTGTGCACCTGACCCACGGCCACGCACCTGCCGTACATGCGCGGGGTGACAATCAGTGAAGCGATGAAATGTGGCTTCGAGTTGTTGTCGCATCCACTTTTTCCGAACCCTGCACCCTCTGGTTGCCACCTCTTCCCCAACATAAGGAAATTAGCAGTGGCAACTTCGCTGACTGCAGGGAGACTAAAGCAGCCGTCTTGGACGTGGGATGGGTCCAAAACCCACTTGATTATGGAGACTTTGAGGGCTCTCCCGAAGGCCGAAGCGCTGCGCGAAATGTGTTTGTCTTAGCGGTGGTTATTTGAATAAATGAACTTTTTGGTCTAATAAGTCGATGACGTATCTCTCTGCTTCGTCATGGTCGGGCATGTAAGTTTCTGAATGCCAGCTCGTACTGTCATCCTTTTATTTTGGCCAGCAGGTCTTTCTAACTATCGTGGTGTTTCGAGACCTCTCGTTAGTTGTCGAACCCTGCAATTGGCGTGGGCCTTCAAAGCCGTTCCTGGCCCCGCAGCCGTCTTTTTCATTCGGCTTGGACCATCAAAACCGTCCCTGGCCCCTTTCAGCACAGCCGTCGGCGTGGGCCTCTTTCAGAATGGCGTGCATTCCTCCGACACTATTATAAGGACATGCCTAAGAGCTGGACTTTTTGCACGCGTTCCCCGCCAGGGGGCGCCACTGAGGAAGCACCCTCTGACGTCACGATAAAATTGCGCGCACTGTGCGCACGGTTCTGTAAGCAAGTAATATAGTGGTGGTTTCATGGTGGAAATTGGAAGAAGTATTTTTACGTTGTAAAATTTCAAGCCGTTTTTGTGAAATTAATTAGTAAATGCATTTCAAAGTATTTATTTAAAGTGTGAAAGGAGAATAATTAGAAGAACATGGATATTTTTGTTCCAATAGCTTATTATGTGAGACATGATCGGTACTAACGGGTACTTCTAAGAAGTAGTGAAGAAGTACCAAACAGCCTGCTCGGCTACGATCGTCAGCTGTCCTTTGGAGCTGGACTTCAACGCTGTAAAAAAAATATGTGCTGAATTAATTTTTAGTTTCACCAAAATATAAGCAATTTATCATTTCTTTTTCACTTTTCTAATTATTGTTGAGTGAAGAGACATGTTGCTAGTTCTGACAATATAAATTATTAATTAAAAATAACGAAATGCGACGGTAAGTATCTGCTTCTAAATTATCACTTTAACCAAATACATAGAGAATCTTGCTACCATTGCTTATAAAACGTGCTTATCAATACACAAATGTTTTATTTCAGACAAGAAGGATTTATTTGCCTAAAGTCTTGCGTCATGTGCTACTGCTTTGATTCCAAAGACGCTCTCCGGGTCGGGGTAATTTAGTTCTTCATCGATCGATAAGATTTTGATTCCATTGATATCCAAATTGATAAGCTCGGCACCATGGAGTAAGAGCGTCCCCACAGGGGTGACGCAGGAAATATGAATGGCGTTTACACCGACAGTAGTTTCCCACAGCCGGCAATGGGAATCTCCTGTCGGTGTAAACGCCACTATAGTCCCATCCAACTCAAACACTGGGGAATATCCCCGCACTTTTGAGGACGGAAATCTATGGACCTGCTCGAAAAATAGTGGATAAAATACGGCGAGCTTTCAGTTTTATGGTTGGGTCTCCCTTCCCAGGCACATATTTACGGGGGATATTGGGTCATATTCCCCCGGCGTCCTGATGATCGGCGCCCAGCTCAACGCCGAAGGCGCCCTGATACGCGGCACTGCTATCTGTGAAGGTGCCCAGGTTGCTGCCGCTCGAATTTTGGTCGCCTACTTAACAAAACCTCCCTTGGTGCCATCTCAGTTTCCTCGAGGTCAGGCAACCTTCACACGCCGTTGGCTACCTTGGCTGGCCGGCGACTCGTTCCCCTCGTGGCGACGCTCTTGACATCCAGTCAAAAGTTGGAGTGGCTGGCGCCCCCAGTGGGGGCCGGGGAAGGGGCAGTGGGCCTCCACGTTGCTCTCTTCTCGAGCCTATGGTGACTTGGCTAAACTCTCCTCAATAGAATCTGGATTCTGCACGCTGTATTAACATGGACGTAGACACCACTACGGACAATACGGGCAGTGGGTGTGACAATCAGTAGTGCCATTCATATAGAGGGTGTCATATATGAGCGGAGAGGCAACAGTACAGCTGAGCGGAGAGACAACATTAAAACAACAGTACAGCTGGCGTTGCATGGAGCTGCAGGCAACCGGACAGCGGAGGCTTGCGAAAAATAAACAATTCGTCACTTGAACGTATAAACAATAGTATAAAAAACAACATAAACACAGATTCTCATGGTCGAACCCATGCACTAGCGGCTCACGGCGGGCACAGGCACGCAGTGCGGTAGCGGTACCGGATCACACGTCATGGGCGTTGTCTCAGCATAGGTTGTTATGAGCGGAGCGGAGAGGCAACAGTACAGCTGAGCGGAGAGACAACATTAAAACAACAGTACAGCTGGCGTTGCATGGAGCTGCAGGCAACCGGACAGCGGAGGCTTGCGAAAAATAAACAATTCGTCACTTCAACGTATAAACAATAGTAAAAGCAACACAAACACATATTCTCATGGTCGAACCCATGCACTAGCGGCTCACGGCGGGCACAGGCACGCAGTGCGGTAGCGGTACCGGATCACACGTCATGGGCGTTGTCTGAGCATAGGTTGTTCGCAATCTAGTTGAAGCCTAAGAAGACGGCCAGTGGGGTCTCACTGCTGCTGAGGCGACCTCGGAGACGATGCGTCGCCCCTCCTGTCGGCGACCTGCGGTGAGCAGGACTCCAGATAGCTGTCTGGCACGTTGCCGACACTGCCAGACGCTGTCAGCAGGCCTCACTGCTGCAAGTGATGTGCAGATGGACGCCAGGTGACTTCGTCTGCAGGCGATTCCGGAGACCGCGGCCTCACCAGGCAGTACCACCTGCATCGCCATGTCGGTGTTTCTAGAAATGGAAAAATAACAGTATCGGTGAAGGACAAGCAATACAATGTATTCTGTTTTCCTCTCTTGCAGGTATACGTAATCTACAATTATCATTGTTCCTATTTCATTCAACTGAACCTGAAAATTCCATATTGGCACATTGTTTGACTAAATTTGTGTAGTTGGGAACAGGGGCGACGCCACGGTGCGACGACTGGAGGGGACATTGACCATTTTGGAGGGGACGAGGACCATTTCAAGTCGATTCTTTCCATGCAACGCCATAGGCGTAATGTTAAAATTTTAAAAAGTGGAGGGGACGAGATCCCCTCCGTCCCCCCCCCCCGTGGCGACGCCCTTGGTTGGGAAGCAGATTGTTTGAAATACATGTTTAGCTGAACAGTGCAGAAAATATTTCATTGATCACTATAGCTGCAACAAAAATACTGAGACAGAAAACATTTGCGCTTACCTGGCTCTTTAGTCAGTCCCGCACAACGGAAGTGGTACCATTTATCGCAGCCGTCGCATCCGACCATCGGTGCTGCACTGATGCTGCTGCACTCCCCACATTCCCAGTACCTTAGGAGCGTCTTGGCTGTGAAAAGATTACATGAGTCATGGCGCATACATGAATAGTAAGATGTTTTATATGTTTAACATCGCATAGCAAAGACACAACAGCTGGGAATCAAGTGTAAGCCAAAGTGTAAGCCCTGCCATGTTTTGCAGACTGGATTTTAAGCAAGAAAAGCTTTGCTAAAAATGACGCTTGACGAAGCCTCATCCTACTCGGCTGTCTGACATGTCTCCCTGTAAAAAGCATGTGGCCCTTATATTGTATATATGATGAATATGTTAATAATGCAGAGAAAACACAGTATAAATTATACCGAACATTTCATCTTAATCGACTTTGTCAAGGGTGTTTGAACAGCTTGAGATGAGTGAAGTGTAAGGGTACCTAGGTACAGCTGAAAATAAACTGAATCTGCGTTCAATAAACATTGATTTTGATAATACGTTTCACAAATCAACTGCTAATAACAATCATACTTAAATAGCACGACAGATAACTAACAATCGCATGAACAACTTCTTGATTCGCCTTGACATTGTCGTCCGAACGAATGTTGTCTGAAGTTACACATTTGTCTTTTCTGCGCAGCATTTGTGTTTGCCATTTACCGCACCAATATGTTCGCCAGCGGTGGTGACTTTTCCTTACCTGCTCACGAAACGTCACACACGACATGACGTCATCCGAAGACGTCATCAAAAAGTCCAGCTCTTAGGCGTGTCCTATTATAACTGCCTATTTAACTGCATGTTTTGTGCATGGAGCTCGTTGAGGACCTAGACTTCCAAAATGTTTTTTTTTTAGATTTTGGTTTGTCTTGTCAATGACCAGGGCGAAAAAATAAGTGGCCGAAATCCGATGAGAAAGGCAGATTTGGGGGTACCCTACCTTTTAAGCCCCGTCACATATGGCCGGCCGCCGCCTTTGGGCCCTACCAATCATTTTCGGAAAACGACACCCCTGTTGCTGTGTTTTACCCCTCTGCGTCGAGTTTAAAAATCCGAATGGGGTTATTTGGGCCGCGATCTTGAGGGACATTAACACCAATTAACACTGTGAGTTGTTAACTTACTCGGTTCAGTTTCGCGCCAAATGCAGCGCCGCGCGGGCCTCAGTCGCCATCTTTGTGCGATCCAGGGAGGTCGTGTCTGTGCTGCGTGTGACGTCTTGTTGGTAAGTACAAGTGATGCTTGCTCCAAATTTTTCTTAGCAATAACATCAGTGGCCTTTTAGGCGTGGTTACATAAATATTATCCGTGTAGTGACTAGTGTGGCGTTATGGATGGAAAGGAGGAGCCCTCGACCCTGATTCTCATTCTGCCACTCCACCACTGGTGGCTATGTGTGCGTTTGTTAACATGCTACTTACATGAATAATTTGGACTGTACCTTTTCAACTTTTGCCATGTATCTACCAGCTAGTTATAATTAGTCTGCCTGGTTTCTCTCTTGCTCTCTCTCTCTCTCTCTCTCTCTCTCTCTCTCTCTCTCTCTCTCTCTCTCTCTCTCTCTCTCTCTCTCTCTCTCTCTCTCTCTCTCTCTCTCTCTCTCTCTCTCTCTCTCTCTCTCTCTCTCTCTCTCTCTCTCTCTCTCTCTCTCTCTCTCTCTCTCTCTCTTTTTCCATGGTATCTCCCTCTGCTTTTCTATTTGTCTGTGGATAAGAAGTAGGTAGACATCTGTTTGGCTGCGAACTGACACAATTTATTTATTTCAGAATACGGCTCAAGATGAGCAGAATGAAGGTAAATCTCCAAGTCCCACAGTCAGAGCTCAAGACTGTGAGGCAGGACTTCATTCCTTGATGAATGCGGCTCAACTGCTAACAGGATAAGAAGGTATTGTCCTATTTCTGCCGATTTATTATTTCACATATCACAAATCACAATTAGTGTCTGCATGGGACTCTGTTGTATTTTAGTAGACTAGGGTTTTGCCTTCTATAATATGAAGCCGATATTGAAAATTAAAATCACATGTTTAACATATTTATTATCGTCAAAAGCATAACCGATTACCCAAATCCGACGAGAGCCCGGGCGCCCCGCTCTACCCCTGCGCTCTCCCTCTCTCGTCCCGCTCCCGTGGTCAGCTGTCCCGCTGTCCAAGCGCCAGGCCGTTGCCATAGCGACGGCTGACGGCCTCATCCGGCGGACGGATCCGGACGCCGAAACTCAGCCGTCTGTATTTTGATGGTTCTTATAGGTATCTTGTTTTGATGTGCATTGGCTATTAGGTTGATCAGGGTTGATATTGGACGTTACCGATAATAGGTATTAACTATAGAGTCGATGGTGAACTTACCTAATCGTCAAGTATGTGTTAGTTTATAAACGTTGGCCTTTCGTTTCGTGTAGAGTATAATGGCAGGGAATGGCCATTTAGAGGTCAAGGGACGGTCACTTCAGTAAAGGGTGCGAGCTTAACCCGCGACGCCCGCGACCCGCTGGGGAGTGGGAGGCACCCCTGTTGTTTTACGCTGATAACTCAAAAACGGCCGCGATTTTTAACTCGCCGATTCTAGTACTCCTCCGGACATTAATTTCACTCAACTCCTAAAAAATGCGTCCTAGGTCACCTCGGGTCATGAGTTATGGGGGTCAAACTGAGGTCATGTTCGGACATTTTCCGTCTAAAAAATAAAGAAGTCGTTCACGGGAATAAATCACAAAATAGATTTTCAATCAAAAGACTCAAAAATCGCACATTAGGTACAAAATGCATGGCAAAGGAAACTGCTACCACAAAATTTCCGAAAAAGAAATATCAATATTTTGATATTTCTACACTCAAAACTCCTCCAGTTTTTTTTTTTTTAATTTAGGGAAGTTAAAAACGGAGCATATGTCGGAGAGATCCTTATTCCTTATTGCCTTTACAGGGTGTCTCAAAAAAGTGTCACGGTTTTGAACATCTCCCGTTTCGTAACCATACACATCCTAAAAATTAACAAAATATGTGTCTGTAAAACTGCCAGTGATATAGTTATTTGAAAGACTAAAAAATAAAAAGCGACTGTTCTTGTGACGTCCGATTTTTTTTTTCAGCACTTGTTAGGTACTGAAAGTAGTCTAGAGTAATATCTACGATACTTGCCCCTCTCTTCCTGACTAAATAGGTATCAACGTTTTGTCGTCTCTTTTAAATGATAAGTCACTTTAATGAAATGTTTGTCATTATAAACTGCTACAATTTGACCTTGCTTGCCGTCCTGTGATGTCATAGGTCAAAGAAAAATGACGTCGGGGAGACGCGTCGAATAACCTATAAGTTGACCCGAAAAGGTCAACTTAAAAATTTGACCTCAGGTCAAGGTCACGGAAAAGGTCATGTTGCAAGTCATTCGATTCGTATTGTTAAGCTGAACACATTCCTGGTGTTTTCAGACATAAGCGTAGGAACCATGGGTGCAAGGGTGCAGCTGCACCCACAATATTTATCCAGTGGGCGCAGACAATATATTCTGCACCCACAATAATCTGAACCAAAAACCCCTTTTTCATCAACACTACTTCCCATGCAGCACGGCAAATTCAGGATATGTTGCCTACTATCCATCTTTCGAAGCATTTGCTACTGTGATCAGTGATGGTCTTCAAAACTTACATTTGTGCTGAAAAAAGGAAAATAGAGCATGTGATTGAACACATACCGAACCGATGACCCACTGTCAAAAATTTTAGCCCGATATCTTCGAAAATGGCTAAGTTGGCCGCTTTTACTTTTTGCGGTAGTCAATATTGACAATATTAGCCCTCGAATGTCTGCAGCGTTTTCCAGCTTCTAATGTGTAGGGGGAGGGGGAGGGGGTCGGTCGGACCCCCTGGCGTTCGGCCCCTGATCGAGCTAGAGCTTCGCGGAAAAAACGAGGGTGTTGCCCGTGACGAGAGGAAGCCGATGATACCCAATTTTAAGGTCCTACTTCATTGGTTGACCTTCCAGGTCAGGTCAATATTCCAAAAGTCGGGAAAATCGGGACCTGCTAGAACTGCGTAAAGTGAAGCTGTTATCGGGTTTTTCGGGGTGCTGATCACAAATATCTGATGTTAGTTTTGATCACAGATGATTTCTTTAACGAGCCTTCGTAACGAGCCTTCGCTCGGATGTCGCCCCCCCCCCCCCCCCCGCTTCACCGGTCATGGCTGGATTTCTGCACCCATGCACCCACAATGTTCCAGCCGTTCCTACGCCCATAATTTCAGAAACTGTTTGAGACGGTTCGTTTCGTGACCTGAGATGACCTCAGAGGCATTAAAGGGGGTCACAGGTGCAATTTTCCGGTTCATTGTGCCAATGCCATGTTCATCTGTGTCCCGATGTTTGAGGGTATTTACTAGAGATGTCAATCGGATACCAACTTTTTGGTATACCGATACCAAACCGATACCAACTTGGTATTTGATATTTCAATCCTAATGTTTTTGGTATTTTGTTGGTATTATGAATGCTCGCTAATGTATAAGAGGCTTTGAATTTGGTAAAAAGTTGGTATTTCCCGAACATTGTTAAGTTGGTTCGGTTTCGGTATTTTCCCATGGTTTGGGTTGGTACTTGGTTTGGTATCGGTATCCTGATTTTCTGTAATTGACATCACTAGTATTTACGGCCAAAAGAAGCGGATTTCAATTTTCTTCCATTGACAAGTCAATGGAGGGGTCACAAAATCGACCTGACCTTAGGTCACAGATATCAAAATTCCGAGAAATGCAAATTGTTCATACTGACAAGCTCATGCAATAGCAATGTCCGTGAAGTTGGCGACGTCGCCAGCGACTTTTCCAGCGACGAGCACCGATTTTAGCCAAAATCTCGTCCAAGGTCAATTGGACCATGAGGATCACGAAAATCGAACCCATTCACCCCTAAACCTTGACCTTCAAGGTCAAATTCAAGGTCAAAGGACGGGGAACTGAAAAAGTGCCACTAAATATTGTCCGATTTTCAAAATTTTGGCACCAAAATGTAGCGCGAGCAAAGTTCTAGCCGCACATCGAAAACCATTTTCATCAAGGTCAAACTTCAAGGTCAAATTCAAGGTCAAAGGACGGGGAACTGAAAAAGTGCCACTAAATATTGTCCGATCTTCAAAATTTTGGCACCAAAATGTAGCGCGTGCAAAGTTCTAGCCGCACATCGAAAACCATTTTCATCAAGGTCAAACTTCAAGGTCAAATTCAAGGTCAAAGGACGGGGAACTGAAAAAGTGCCACTAAATATTGTCCGATCTTCAAAATTTTGGCACCAAAATGTAGCGCGTGCAAAGTTCTAGCCGCACATCGAAAACCATTTTCATCAAGGTCAAACTTCAAGGTCAAATTCAAGGTCAAAGGACGGGGAACTGAAAAAGTGCCACTAAATATTGACCGATTTTCAAAATTTTGGCACCAAAATGTAGCGCGTGCAAAGTTCTAGCCGCACATCGAAAACCATTTTCATCAAGGTCAAACTTCAAGGTCAAATTCAAGGTCAAAGGACGGGGAACTGAAAAAGTGCCACTAAATATTGTCCGATCTTCAAAATTTTGGCACCAAAATGTAGCGCGTGCAAAGTTCTAGCCGCACATCGAAAACCATTTTCATCAAGGTCAAACTTCAAGGTCAAATTCAAGGTCAAAGGACGGGGAACTGAAAAAGTGCCACTAAATATTGTCCGATCTTCAAAATTTTGGCACCAAAATGTAGCACGTGCAAAGTTCTAGCCGCACATAGAAAACCATTTTCATCAAGGTCAAACTTCAAGGTCAAATTCAAGGTCAAAGGACGGAGAACTTTAAAAATGCTACGTCACCAGCGACTTTTCCAGCGACGAGCACCGATTTTAGCCAAAACCTCGTCCAAGGTCAATTGGACCATTAGGATCACGAAAATCGAACCCATTCACCCCTAAACCTTGACCTTCAAGGCAAAATTCAAGGTCAAAGGACGGGGAACTGAAAAAGTGCCACTAAATATTGTCCGATTTTAAAAATTTTGGCACCAAAATGTAGCGCGTGCAAAGTTCTAGCCGCACATCGAAAACCATTTTCATCAAGGTCAAACTTCAAGGTCAAATTCAAGGTCAAAGGATGGGGAACTGAAAAAGTGCCTCTAAATATTGTCCGATCTTCAAAATTTTGGCACCAAAATGTAGCGCGTGCAAAGTTCTAGCCGCACATCGAAAACCATTTTCATCAAGGTCAAACTTCAAGGTCAAATTCAAGGTCAAAGGACGGGGAGCTTTAAAAATGCTACGTCACCAGCGACTTTTCCAGCGACGAGCACCGATTTAAGCCAAAACCTCGTCCAAGGTCAATTGGACCATGAGGATCACGAAAATCGAACCCATTCACCCCTAAACCTTGACCTTCAAGGTCAAATTCAAGGTCAAAGGACGGGGAACTGAAAAAATGCCACTAAATATTGTCCGATCTTCACAATTTTGGCACCAAAATGTAGCGCGTGCAAAGTTCTAGCCGCACATCGAAAACCATTTTCATCAAGGTCAAACTTCAAGGTCAAATTCAAGGTCATGGGACGGGGAACTGAAAAAGTGCCACTAAATATTGTCCGATTTTCAAAATTTTGGCACCAAAATGTAGCGCGTGCAAAGTTCTAGCCGCACATCGAAAACCATTTTCATCAAGGTCAAACTTCAAGTTCAAATTCAAGGTCAAAGGACGGGGAACTGAAAAAGTGCCACTAAATATTGTCCGATCTTCAAAACTTTGGCACCAAAATGTAGCGCGTGCAAAGTTCTAGCCGCACATCGAAATTCTTTTTCATCAAGGTCAAACTTCAAGGTCAAATTCAAGGTCAAAGGACGGGGAACTTTAAAAATGCTACGTCACCAGCGACTTTTCCAGCGACGAGCACTGATTTTAGCCAAAACCTCGTCCAAGGTCAATTGGACCATGACGATCACGAAAATCGAACCCATTCACCCCTAAACCTTGACCTTCAAGGTCAAATTCAAGGTCAAAGGACGGGGAACTGAAAAAGTGCCACTAAATATTGTCCGATTTTCAAAATTTTGGCACCAAAATGTAGCGCGTGCAAAGTTCTAGCCGCACATCGAAAACCATTTTCATCAAGGTCAAACTTCATGGTCAAATTCAAGGTCAAAGGACGGGGAACTGAAAAAGTGCCGCTAAATATTGTCCGATCTTCAAAATTTTGGCACCAAAATGTAGCGCGTGCAAAGTTCTAGCCGCACATCGAAAACCATTTTCATCAAGGTCAAACTTCAAGGTCAAATTCAAGGTCAAAGGACGGGGAACTGAAAAAGTGCCACTAAATATTGTCCGATCTTCAAAATTTTGGCACCAAAATGTAGCGCGTGCAAAGTTCTAGCCGCACATCGAAAACCATATTCATCAAGGTCAAACTTCAAGGTCAAATTCAAGGTCAAAGGACGGGGAACTGAAAAAGTGCCACTAAATATTGTCCGATCTTCAAAATTTTGGCACCAAAATGTAGCACGTGCAAAGTTCTAGCCGCACATCGAAAACCATTTTCATCAAGGTCAAACTTCAAGGTCAAATTCAAGGTCAAAGGACGGGGAACTGAAAAAGTGCCACTAAATATTGTCCGATTTTCAAAATTTTGGCACCAAAATGTAGCGCTTGCAAAGTTCCAGCCGCACATCGAAAACCATTTTCATCAAGGTCAAACTTCAAGGTCAAATTCAAGGCCAAAGGACGGGGAACTGAAAAAGTGCCACTAAATATTGTCCGATCTTCAAAATTTTGGCACCAAAATGTAGCGCGTGCAAAGTTCTAGCCGCACATCGAAAACCATTTTCATCAAGGTCAAACTTCAAGGTCAAATTCAAGGTCAAAGGACGGGGAACTGAAAAAGTGCCACTAAATATTGTCCGATCTTAAAAATTTTGGCACCAAAATGTAGCACGTGCAAAGTTCTAGCCGCACATCGAAAACCATTTTCATCAAGGTCAAACTTCAAGGTCAAATTCAAGGTCAAAGGACGGAGAACTTTAAAAATGCTACGTCAACAGCGACTTTTCCAGCGACGAGCACCGATTTTAGCCAAAACCTCGTCCAAGGTCAATTGGACCATTAGGATCACGAAAATCGAACCCATTCACCCCTAAACCTTGACCTTCAAGGCAAAATTCAAGGTCAAAGGACGGGGAACTGAAAAAGTGCCACTAAATATTGTCCGATTTTAAAAATTTTGGCACCAAAATGTAGCGCGTGCAAAGTTCTAGCCGCACATCGAAAACCATTTTCATCAAGGTCAAACTTCAAGGTCAAATTCAAGGTCAAAGGATGGGGAACTGAAAAAGTGCCTCTAAATATTGTCCGATCTTCAAAATTTTGGCACAAAAATGTAGCGCGTGCAAAGTTCTAGCCGCACATCGAAAACCATTTTCATCAAGGTCAAACTTCAAGGTCAAATTCAAGGTCAAAGGACGGGGAACTTTAAAAATGCTACGTCACCAGCGACTTTTCCAGCGACGAGCACCGATTTAAGCCAAAACCTCGTACAGGGTCAATTGGACCATGAGGATCACGAAAATCGAACCCATTCATCCCTAAACCTTGACCTTCAAGGTCAAATTCAAGGTCAAAGGACGGGGAACTGAAAAAGTGCCACTAAATATTGTCCGATTTTCAAAATTTTGGCACCAAAATGTAGCGCGAGCAAAGTTCTAGCCGCACATCGAAAACCATTTTCATCAAGGTCAAACTTCAAGGTCAAATTCAAGGTCAAAGGACGGGGAACTGAAAAAGTGCCACTAAATATCGTCCGATCTTCAAAATTTTGGCACCAAAATGTAGCGCGTGCAAAGTTCTAGCCGCACATCGAAAACCATTTTCATCAAAGTCAAACTTCCAGGTCATATTCAAGGTCAAAGGACGGGGAACTGAAAAAGTGCCACTAAATATTGTCCGATCTTCAAAATTTTGGCACTAAAATGTAGCGTGTGCAAAGTTCTAGCCGCACATCGAAAACCATTTTCATCAAGGTCAAATTTCAAGGTCAAATTCAAGGTCAAAGGACGGGGAACTGAAAAAGTGCCACTAAATATTGTCCGATCTTCAAAATTTTGGCACCAAAATGTAGCGCGTGCAAAGTTCTAGCCGCACAATGAAAACCATTTTCATCAAGGTCAAACTTCAAGGTCAAATTCAAGGTTAAAGGACGGGGAACTGAAAAAGTGCCACTAAATATTGTCCGATTTTGAAAATTTTGGCACCAAAATGTAGCGCGTGCAAAGTTCCAGCCGCACATCGAAAACCATTTTCATCAAGGTCAAACTTCAAGGTCAAATTCAAGGTCAAAGGACGGGGAACTGAAAAAGTGCCACTAAATATTGTCCGATCTTCAAAATTTTGGCACCAAAATGTAGCACGTGCAAAGTTCTAGCCGCACATCGAAAACCATTTTCATCAAGGTCAAACTTCAAGGTCAAATTCAAGGTCAAAGGACGGAGAACTTTAAAAATGCTACGTCACCAGCGACTTTTCCAGCGACGAGCACCGATTTTAGCCAAAACCTCGTCCAAGGTCAATTGGACCATTAGGATCACGAAAATCGAACCCATTCACCCCTAAACCTTGACCTTCAAGGCAAAATTCAAGGTCAAAGGACGGGGAACTGAAAAAGTGCCACTAAATATTGTCCGATTTTAAAAATTTTGGCACCAAAATGTAGCGCGTGCAAAGTTCTCGCCGCACATCGAAAACCATTTTCATCAAGGTCAAACTTCAAGGTCAAATTCAAGGTCAAAGGACGGGGAACTGAAAAAGTGCCTCTAAATATTGTCCGATCTTCAAAATTTTGGCACCAAAATGTAGCGCGTGCAAAGTTCTAGCCGCACATCGAAAACCATTTTCATCAAGGTAAAACTTCAAGGTCAAATTCAAGGTCAAAGGACGGGGAACTTTAAAAATGCTACGTCACCAGCGACTTTTCCAGCGACGAGCACCGATTTAAGCCAAAACCTCGTACAGGGTCAATTGGACCATGAGGATCACGAAAATCGAACCCATTCACCCCTAAACCTTGACCTTCTAGGTCAAATTCAAGGTCAAAGGACGGGGAACTGAAAAAATGCCACTAAATATTGTCCGATCTTCACAATTTTGGCACCAAAATGTAGCGCGTGCAAAGTTCTAGCCGCACATCGAAAACCATTTTCATCAAAGTCAAACTTCCAGGTCATATTCAAGGTCAAAGGACGGGGAACTGAAAAAGTGCCACTAAATATTGTCCGATCTTCAAAATTTTGGCACTAAAATGTAGCGTGTGCAAAGTTCTAGCCGCACATCGAAAACCATTTTCATCAAGGTCAAATTTCAAGGTCAAATTCAAGGTCAAAGGACGGGGAACTGAAAAAGTGCCACTAAATATTGTCCGATCTTCAAAATTTTGGCACCAAAATGTAGCGCGTGCAAAGTTCTAGCCGCACAATGAAAACCATTTTCATCAAGGTCAAACTTCAAGGTCAAATTCAAGGTTAAAGGACGGGGAACTGAAAAAGTGCCACTAAATATTGTCCGATTTTGAAAATTTTGGCACCAAAATGTAGCGCGTGCAAAGTTCCAGCCGCACATCGAAAACCATTTTCATCAAGGTCAAACTTCAAGGTCAAATTCAAGGTCAAAGGACGGGGAACTTTAAAAATGCTACGTCACCAGCGACTTTTCCAGCGACGAGCACCGATTTTCGCCAAAACCTCGTCCAAGGTCAATTGGACCATGACGATCACGAAAATCGAACCCATTCACCCCTAAACCTTGACCTTCAAGGTCAAATTCAAGGTCAAAGGACGGGGAACTGAAAAAGTGCCACTAAATATTGTCCGATTTTCAAAATTTTGGCACCAAAATGTAGCACGTGCAAAGTTCTAGCCGCACATGGAAAACCATTTTCATCAAGGTCAAACTTCAATGTCAAATTCAAGGTCAAAGGACGGGGAACTGAAAAAGTGCCACTAAATATTGTCCGATCTTCAAAATTTTGGCACCAAAATGTAGCGCGTGCAAAGTTCTAGCCGCACATCGAAAACCATTTTCATCAAGGTCAAACTTCAAGGTCAAATTCAAGGTCAAATGACGGGGAACTGTAAAAGTGCCACTAAATATTGTCCGATTTTCAAACCTTAAATTTGACCTTGAAGTTTGACCTTGATGAAAATGGTTTTCGATGTGCGGCTAGAACTTCGCACGCGCTACATTTTTGTGCCAAAATTTTGAAGATTGGACAATATTTAGTGGCACTTTTTCAGTTCCCCGTCCTTTGACCTTGAATTTGACCTTGACGTTTGACCTTGATGAAAATCGTTTTCAATGTGCGGCTAGAACATTGCACGCGCTACATTTTGGTGCCAAAATTTTGAAAATCGGACAATATTTAGTGGCACTTTTTCAGTTCCCCGTCCTTTGACCTTGAATTTGACCTTGAAGGTCAAGGTTTAGGGGTGAATGGGTTCGATTTTCGTCATCCTAATGGTCCAATTGACCTTGGACGAGGTTTTGGCTAAAATCGTTGCTCGTCGCTGGAAAAGTCGCTGGTGACGTAGCATTTTTTAAGTTCTCCGTCCTTTGACCTTGAGTTTGACCTTGAAGTTTGACCTTGATGAAAATGGTTTACGATGTGCGGCTAGAAATTTGCACGCGCTACATTTTGGTGCCAAAATTTTGAAGATCGGACAATATTTAGTGGCACTTTTTCAGTTCCCCGTCCTTTGACCTTGAATTTGACCTTGAAGTTTGACCTTGATGAAAATGGTTTTCGATGTGCGGCTAGAACTTAGCACGCGCTACATTTTGTTGCCAAAATTTTGAAGATCGGACAATATTTAGTGGCACTTTTTCAGTTCCCCGTCCTTTGACCTTGAATTTGACCTTGAAGTTTAACCTTGATGAAAATGGTTTTCGATGTGCGGCTAGAACTTTGCACGCGCTACATTTTGGTGCCAAAATTTTGAAGATCAGACAATATTTAGTGGCACTTTTTCAGTTCCCCGTCTTTTGACCTTGAATTTGACCTTGAAGTTTGACCTTGATGAAAATGTTTTTCGATGTGCGGCTAGAACTTTGCACGCGCTACATTTTGGTGCCAAAATTTTGAAAATCGGACAATATTTAGTGGCACTTTTTCAGTTCCCCGTCCTTTGACCTTGAATTTGACCTTGAAGGTCAAGGTTTAGGGGTGAATGGGTTCAATTTTCGTGATCCTCATGGTCCAATTGACCTTGGACGAGGTTTTTCCTAAAATCAGTGCTCGTCGCTGGAAAAGTCGCTGGTGACGTAGCATTTTTAAAGTTCCCCGTCCTTTGACCTTGATTTTGACCTTGAAGTTTTACCTTGATGAAAATGGTTTTCGATGTGCGGCTAGAACTTTGCATGCGCTACATTTTGGTGCCAAAATTTTGAAAATCGGACAATGTTTAGTGGCACTTTTACAGTTCCCCGTCCTTTGACCTTGAATTTGACCTTGAAGTTTGACCTTGATGAAAATGGTTTTCGATGTGCGGCTAGAACTTTGCACGCGCTACATTTTGGTGCCAAAATTTTGAACATCGGACAATATTTAGTGGCATTTTTTCAGTTCCCCTTCATTTGACCTTGAATTTGACCTTGAAGGTCAAGGTTCAGGGGTGAATGGGTCCGATTTTCGTGATCCTCATGGTCCAATTGACCTTGGACGAGGTTTTGGCTGAAATCGTTGCTCGTCGCTGGAAAAGTCGCTGGTGAGGTAGCATTTTTACAGTTCCCCGTCCTTTGACCTTGAATTTGACCTTGAAGTTTGACCTTGATGAAAATGGTTTTCGATGTGCGGCTAGAACTTTGCACGCGCTACATTTTGGTGCCAAAATTTTGAAGATCAGACAATATTTAGAGGCACTTTTTCAGTTCCCCGTCCTTTGACCTTGAATTTGACCTTGAAGTTTGACCTTGATGAAAATGGTTTTCGATGTGCGGCTAGAACTTTGCATGCGCTACATTTTGGTGCCAAAATTTTGAAAATCGGACAATATTTAGTGGCACTTTTTCAGTTCCCCGTCCTTTGACCTTGAATTTGACCTTGAAGTTTGACCTTGATGAAAATGGTTTTCGATGTGCGGCTAGAACTTTGCACGCGCTACATTTTGGTGCCAAAATTTTGAAGATCGGACAATATTTAGTGGCACTTTTTCAGTTCCCCGTCCTTTGACCTTGAATTTGACCTTGAAGTTTGACCTTGATGAAAATGGTTTTCGATGTGCGGCTAGAACTTTGCACGCGCTACATTTTGGTGCCAAAATTTTGAAAATCGGTCAATATTTAGTGGCACTTTTTCAGTTCCCCGTCCTTTGACCTTGAATTTGACCTTGAAGTTTGACCTTGATGAAAATGGTTTTCGATGTGCGGCTAGAACTTTGCACGCGCTACATTTTGGTGCCAAAATTTTGAAGATCGGACAATATTTAGTGGCACTTTTTCAGTTCCCCGTCCTTTGACCTTGAATTTGACCTTGAAGTTTGACCTTGATGAAAATGGTTTTCGATGTGCGGCTAGAACTTTGCACGCGCTACATTTTGGTGCCAAAATTTTGAAAATCGGACAATATTTAGTGGCAGTTTTTCAGTTCCCCGTCCTTTGACCTTGAATTTGACCTTGAAGGTCAAGGTTTAGGGGTGAATGGGTTCGATTTTCGTGATCCTCATGGTCCAATTGACCTTTGACGAGGTTTTTACTAAAATCGGTGCTCGTCGCTGGAAAAGTCGCTGGTGACGTAGCATTTTTAAAGTTCCCCGTCCTTTAACCTTGAATTTGACCTTGAAGTTTGACCTTGATGAAAATGGTTTTCGATGTGCGGCTAGAACTTTGCATGCGCTACCTTTTGTTGCCAAAATTTTGAAAATCGGACAATATTTAGTGGCACTTTTTCAGTTCCCCGTCCTTTGACCTTGAATTTGACCTTGAAGTTTGACCTTGATGAAAATGGTTTTCGATGTGCGGCTAGAACTTTGCACGCGCTACATTTTGGTGCCAAAGTTTTGAAGATCGGACAATATTTAGCGGCACTTTTTCATTTCCCCGTCCTTTGACCTTGAATTTGACCTTGAAGTTTGACCTTGATGAAAATGGTTTTCGATGTGCGGCTAGAACTTTGCACGCGCTACATTTTGGTGCCAAAATTGTGAAAATCGGACAATATTTAGTGGCACTTTTTCAGTTCCCCGTCCTTTGACCTTGAATTTGACCTTGAAGTTTGACCTTGATGAAAATGGTTTTCGATGTGCGGCTAGAACTTTGCACGCGCTACATTTTGGTGCCAAAATTTTGAAGATCGGACAATATTTAGTGGCACTTTTTCAGTTCCCCGTCCTATGACCTTGAATTTGACCTTGAAGGTCAAGGTTTAGGGGTGAATGGGTTCGATTTTCGTGATCCTCATGGTCCAATTGACCTTGGACGAGGTTTTGGCTAAAATCGGTGCTCGTCGCTGGAAAAGTCGCTGGCGACGTCGCCAACTTCACGGACATGCAATAGCATGAGTTTCAAACTTCTGGGATGTACGAATTACTTTAGAAATGACTGAATCACAAAGTTTAAAGAGGCATGATCACTTAACTTGGACTGTGACCTGACCTTATGTGACCCGGGATCGAAAATATTACTCACGATGTGAAATTGATGTATTATAAGCTAGGTATACCAAGTTTCGCAGCGCTGCTCGCCGATTTTTTTACACTCGCAAAAAACTGGCAGGTGTGGCCAACGCTCCCCCCCGACCCCCCACCCGTGCGAAGGTTAGAGTATGTATCATTATGCCGTTCATTCATGCACTTCGTCATTTACTGACATTATTTTTTTCTTATTTCAGACACGAACCAAGAGAAGTTGGACGCTTTTGAGAATTTCCTCTCGTACCGCTAGTGTCATGGGCGGAGGGAAGCGAGGCTGCCATCTCCGAAGACAACACGCCTCTGAGTGTGCGCCTCCTAGTTTGTGCGGCAATGTTCCCCGTGTTCAATGAGAAAATTCAATGCCCCAGCGCCCAGAACTCCCAGCTAGTATTGACGCAATAGCTCTCCCAAATGTCGACCGGAAAGTCGTTAAAAAAATCGTTGCGACGATCGGCTCGACAAGCTGAAGACCGCGCCAGTGAATGCATGTGAAACGGCACCCTCTCCCATCGCCAGGCCCAAAGACGTGTTGTTCATAGGTGTCTTTCTAGTGTTGCTGATCGCGGAGGACCACTGTCCACTGCTCGTCCGCCGTGGTGTTACTTCTGATGAGGCTCAGAGCGCATGTGTATTGTTTAACTGTGAACAATCTGTTGAAATATATAATGAGTAGATCTGTACTCTGAGACTTAATGTACTTGGCTAACGAGGATGTGTGTTAAAGCAAAACGAACTGTGTTACACGCCTCAATAATTATGCGGAATGAGTTGTATAAATGTATACTTCATGTCGATTTATTGCGGTTAAAGACGTTTGTAGAAAACCGAGCCACCTCTCACACGCTGTATTCCTTACGTCATCGTGTCGCGGCGCCAACTGCCGCCGCGCGCCCGAGCCCGGCCGGCGGTCCACAGTGCACACACAGCTGTGCGCCATAAAACTAGCGCCGCAGGCGCAGGAAATGCGGCCCGCCGGTCCCACGGTCTCGGCGCGCCCACACAAACACGGTCATAAGCACACACGCACAATACACACACAAGGTACGCTACATTCTACTAATTCATAACACAATTCTATTACACTCCCCCCTGATTTATAAATCACCATACTGCGTCAGTGTAGCGGGACGCCGCTCCCGCGTGCTCCTGCGAGCAGCTGCCGACTCCTCGCCATCGTGCGAGGCCCCCTCCGACTCGCCTCGAGCCGCAGCGTCGGGAGTGACACGCTGCTCATAAAAGATAATTGGGGCGCCCTCGTCGTCACTCTCACTGATCGGCGGACTCCTGCCCTCGGCCGGCTGTGGGAGAACAGCCAGCCTCAGGTCCCGCACATGGCGCGGCACTCCATCTACCTCAACACACTGTACAGACACAATACGGCTCACCGTCCCAAGTGAACTGGCCACGTCACAGCGGCGGCTCGGGTCCCTGACCCAAACCTTGTCCCCGACCGTAAAGCGGCTGATATCGGCATCAGCTGGCGTGTCTACATCTGGGACTTTCACTCGGTAATTAAACAGCGTTTCCATGGGGCTGGAGCTCTGATCCTCCGCGCGTGGCATCACGTTATAGCGATACACCGCCTCCACCACCGAACACTTCTTTCTGGCCGCTAACGTTTTGATGGAGCGGTGGTTGCGCTCCGAGATGCCGTTACCGGACGGGACATGAGCTGCTCGGTATCGAACGGAGACTCCCCACCGACTGACGAACTCATTGAACACGGCACTTCGAAACGATGGATAGTTATCCGTCAGCAGCTCAGTGGGAGCGCCTCGCTCCAGGAAGATTGACTCGAGCTGCGCGATGACACTCTCAGCGTCCTGTCGCTTTAGGCGCCTCCAGATCGCGTAGCGAGACGGCCCACAATCCACTAGGGTCAGGTAGAGTTGATTGTCGGCGTGGCAGACGTCCATGCTCACTCTTTCCCAGCACTCGTTCACCCCTAGCGTGCCGCGCACCCAGCGCTGCGGCGCAGGGTCGACCGATTGGCACGCCTGACACTGGCGGATCACGGCACGCACCTGAGCTCTGGTGACGTCAGAGCTCTGCCTCCTGCATAGTCTCAGGGTTCGTGTGATGCCAGGATGGCCGCTGGTGTGGTGAATCCGTGCGATGTCGGGCTTTGTGACGACGGCACTGCACACCATCGACGCGCCCTGCGGGGTCAGCCACTTTTTTGGCACTCTCGTGAGCGCGTCGGCCCGGTTCTCAGCCGATGGGACGAATTTCACGCAGAGTTGCATGGCATATTCTTCACCCAGCTTCTTCACTGTCTCAAGACGCCTCCGAATTAGCATCTCGCTCGCTGCCTTGGTTTTTACACGGGCTCTGCCAGACAGGACGTCGGACAGCCAGTGATAGACGGTTCGCGAGTCGGTCATGATCGTCACATTCTTCAAATTCCAGGACAGTGCCAGATTGAGCCCTCGAATCACAGCATCTAGCTCTGCGAGATTGATGTGGGTGTCCGAGCTCTTCCGCAGCCAGCAGGCGTCTTCAACGACGCAGTCGTTGATCTCCAGCACGGCCCCGATGGCGAGGGAGCTGGCATCGACCCACACCACACCTCCGCCGTCTCCAGAGACATCCCACCGGCCCCGCGCGGGGTCAGATGTGTTCACACGCTCCACCATCTCAATGACCATTGCACAGAGCTCCGGGTCAGTGACCTCGTCATCCCATCCACTGGACACAGCGGTGACACGCCTCTTCAGATATGACGCGGCCACGCGGAGCCAGCCGGCCACAGGAACAAGACTGGTGAGTCGTCCGCACAGAGAGAAGACTGCCCGTCTCGTCAGTTTAGGGGGCGGGCTGATGTCGGTTCTGTCACGCCTCCAGAACAGCCCGTCTCGCTCCCCCCAGACCCTTAGGCCAAGCACACGGGCACCATCGATCACACTTTCTGGCGCTTTGCAGTCCAAGCCATGGTTCTCTAGATGGGCCTTCACTTCAGCTGCGGTGGCGACCTCCTCATTCACAAATATGTCATCGACGTAGGAGGATGTCGCGCTGTCTATTCTCTGGTCCAGCCCGAGAGCCATGCTGAGCACTTTTTTCATCACCAGCGGCGCACAGCCGATTCCAAACCCTAGTCTCGTCAGACACCACCTTTTGCCCTGAAACACAACAGTCTGGTAGGGCCACAGAGACTTGCTCACATGCACCTGCAGGTAGGCGTCTTTGAGATCCAGAAGCGACACGTTCCGTCCGAACCGGCGCCACTCGCGAATTTTCTCGCTACACACGTCTGCGGCAGCCGTATGCGAGTCCAAATACTCATTCAGCTCTCTGAAGTCCATGACCGGGCGCACTTTGTCTTTGTTCGGCTGAATCACCGCCATCAGCGGTATTGTGCCCTTTGCCTGTCCGTGGACACGCTCGTCATAGGGAACAAGCCATCCGTTTGTCACCCACTTTGTGAGCTGTCGCTCATACTCCTGCCTGGCCTCTGATGGTATTGAGTACTCCTCCGCCTTGTTGAACAACTGTCCTGGCTCATCCCCACACCATTTCAATTGCACAGACCACTTTTTCTGGCTCTCATCGTAGCTCACAATAAAGTCCTTCTCCTCCTCGCGCCATATACCCGCCGCCGCCTCCGGCGCCGCCATTGCCCGCGTCTCGGTCACTGTCAGGGCCCCAATTGCCGCTGACCCAGATTCCGCCGCCTCGGTGGGTGCAGTCGACTCGGCCAGTGCCGCCGTCTCAGCTGCCACGGGCGCCGCCTCAGGCACCCGTCTCTCAGCCACCGCCGCCGTCCCAGCTGCCGCCGGCGCCGTATCGGGCGCCCGTCTCTCGGCCACCGCCGCCGTCCCTGCTGCCGCTGGCGCCGTCTCGGGCGCCCGTCTCTCGGCCACCGCCACCGCCCCTGCTGCCGCCGGCGCCGTCTCGGGCACCCGTCTCTCGGCCACCGCCGCCACCCCGGTCGTTTCAGCTCCGAACCTCACATGGTTCTCCGCACTCACCGTCACGCCACCCAGTGCACTCACGCCGTTCATCCCCAGGATAAACTCAAAGCCCAGCGGCTTCCGTGACACCACAAGCACGCGCACTGATACCGATTCGCCAGATTGCGATCGCACCTCCACGACACCCGTTCCCTCGCACCAGTATCGGTCACCGCTCACCGTCATCACGCTCACTGCGTCTCGATTCCAATTTCGACACACCGACACGTGCGCTACACACAAGCTGCATCCCGTGTCCAGCAGGGCGTCACAGGTGGCGCCGTCCACCGATACTCGCACAACGGGCAGCGCCCCGCTCACTGGAGACCGGGAGAGGAGGCTGGCGCCGAGCCCTCCTCTCCACCGTCGTTTTCCGGACAGGACGAGGCGATATGACCGGGCCGGTTGCAGCGGAAGCAGCGCACACTGCGCCGACCGCCGCGGGCCCCGCCGCGCTCCCGCTGACCGCGAGCAGCGAGACAATCCCGCGACAGGTGGTTGGGCTGTCCGCATGAGTGACAGGTCACGCGGGGCGGCGCCGCCGACGTCCGCGCTGCTGCTCCCGTCGCTCCTGCCATGGCAGTCTCTTCTTCATCGGCGAGCACAGCTCGGGCCCGGCTGATTAGCTCGCTCAGCGTCATGCTTTCGACGCGGCTTCCTGCACGAAGCACACGGCGGGTGGTCTCCGGCAGTTTTGCCACGAACGCGCAGGCTAGGCCGCCGTCTGACATACCGCCAAACAGGCCGGACAGGCGACGCAGCTCTGCAACGAAGACATCCACCGGCTCACCTCGACGGAGCTTCATCTTCTCAAACCGGTCATAGGCGTCAAACTTATCCTCTGCGAAAGCCGAAATCAGGCCATTTTTGATGGTCTCGTAGCCAGCCTTGTCCTGCTCGTCCAGCTGCTGATAGACAGCGAACGCCCCGCCAGTTAGGCGGAGGGGAACGACGACGTGCAGCGCGTCGATGCCACGTAGACGGCACACCAGCTCCACCTTCTCCAGCCACTCTGTGACAGGCTGAGTCGCTCCGTCGAACTCAGGTATGAGTCGGAGATCGGCTGCAGCGTCCGCCGTACTCGCCGGCTTCACTCCACTCTCAGGCGCACTTTTCTCGTCCTTCATGGCTCTTACTCTCTGTCTCTCACACAAAGCCGAAATAGCTTGTAGAAAACCGAGCCACCTCTCACACGCTGTATTCCTTACGTCATCGTGTCGCGGCGCCAACTGCCGCCGCGCGCCCGAGCCCGGCCGGCGGTCCACAGTGCACACACAGCTGTGCGCCATAAAACTAGCGCCGCAGGCGCAGGAAATGCGGCCCGCCGGTCCCACGGTCTCGGCGCGCCCACACAAACACGGTCATAAGCACACACGCACAATACACACACAAGGTACGCTACATTCTACTAATTCATAACACAATTCTATTACAACGTTACCTCTGTTTAAACGCGGCTGGGCCTGTTACAGCCCCGTTTGCATCAAAGAAGGTACGCCTTTCATCGCAATAAGTCCACATGAATTATATATTCATATATTCATTCAACGTGATCATTGAATCGTGTAATGCAGCTCATTTTGCGTTAATATACATTCTAAAAGGAGGTACTGGACGGGAAGTATATGAACACGAACCGAGCTACGAAACACGTTACACGTTTATGGCGAGTTTACTAACATCTAATTTCCGGATATGTTAACACAAATAAGTTTATGTAGCCGATAATTATCCGAGCCCAGAAACACCAGTGCCGTGTTATTGAACACTTAACATCTTTAATGCGAGCTATTTTACACGTTATTCGACACGGTAGAAACATGTTGGCGAGTTATCGAACTCGGTAACACGTCTTTATCGAGTTCCGGAACACCACTTTTTGGAAAGTCAAAACTCATACCGAGTTATGTAGCACGGATTTACCGTGTACCTATGAGAAAACACGGTGGCGTGTTATGAGATACGGCTGTACCGAGTCGTTTTTGGCCATATAACACAAAACGTGCTATCATTTTTTACAGTGTATGTCATCGATTTCAAAAAACCAAGATAAAAAAAAAATTGTACACACTGTTACTCTTATCATTTGCTGAAAGTTTCAAGGCGATCGTTCAATTGGTGTGGCTGTAACGCTGATTCTATTTTCAGCTCTCAATAATTTTTAGCTATATTTTAGACCAGTCTTTCGATTTGTTTACAACCACACGTATTTGACACTCTCGCGCCAGCCTTGTCGACAGTTGTGAATTACGTATTGAAGTTGGGAACATTGCAATTGCATGCCATTTTTTGGATATAACACTTGGTGCTTGCCAAGGGTGCTTGCAAGATATTTGGGAGTTCATGGTATTTTCACTAGTGGAATGCATGCAATAGAGGATTTTGCGAGGAATTAGGTTTCATTCATTCAAATGTCAGAATGTTATATCCTGATCCCAATCGAAAGCTCAATTTTATCAGAACCTTCGGCTTCACCAGGCCAATATTGGTTTGACGTCTTAGATTTCAGTCAACATTCACTCTGATATTAATTGCTGAAAGTATCTATGGATTATTTTTATTTGGTAAAACTTCGTTTTTCATTATATTGTCAACAGATTAGTAGGTACCTTGACCTAGTTGACAACTGATTCGCAAGATTGCTCTCAAAAATTTTTGTGGCAACCTCATCATATTACTGCAAAAATAAAAAGCTATTTCAATTTACTTGGGTGGCTGCGGCCGATTGTCTTTGCTTGTCAACACTTATTGATATAGCTGTGCTAGCACTCACTCTAACTCCTCGACTTGACTATGTGAACATGTTTCATGTTTTTATTCAAGTTCTCACGTTTCAGCCTTTTGCTCTTAGTAAGTGAGTTTGTGCATTAAATCAACCTGCCCAAAGCTAGTTGTTGATTATATGCCATTCATCTCAAGCAGAGGTTGAATAACAGGTTGATTTTTGTTTTGCTTCTGAGACAGAAAGATGGGTTTATGCAAATGTAGTAAGAGGAAAGTTACTAATCAGTTTTGTTTTGAGCATCGAGTGAACGTATGTGAATATTGTATGGTTAACAACCACCCAAAGGTAAGGGAAAGCAGTTTTGTTGATTTGTTCCTCCTTTTTTAATCTTATTATACTTTTTCCTCAGATATGTTAAAGAAAAAATGCAAAAGCACTACCTATTTGTTTTTCACTATGTCTGGATATTCCTGACCCCTGGATTGTTTGCTTATGTCTATATGTGGCTCTTATCTTATATGAAGCATTTTCTAGTATAAAGCTAAAACAAATTTAATGTTAAGTATTCTGCCTTCTTACGACTATTGTTGTTCACTGTTTAATTCATTAGACTGCTCATTTCTACAGTTGTTAGCATTCCTGTACCACAGCTAAATGATGGCATGGATGGTCATTTTCCCCTTTTCTGGTTTCAGTGCATAGTGCAGTCCTACCTGAAGTGGCTAGAGGACAGTGACTGTGACCCCAAATGTCCACTGTGCAAGGAAGACCTAAAGGACCACCACTGTGTCCGGCTCACCTGCTACCGTAAGTGTCTTAGGGAAGCTAAATAACAAGTACCAAGTACCAACCAACAAAAGAGGACTTTCTTTTCAGCAAAGTTATCATTTATATGTCATCAATGTGGCTCATTTCCTTTCTTTATGCACGTTTAGCTTAGCCCAAGACAGCATTTGGAATATAAGCAATGTATGCCACTTTTGACATATTTACCATCAATTTGCAACAGGGAATACTGATTGCATGATAAGAATGTCCAGGATTAACAAATGAAGGAACTGTGTAGTAGTATTTGAATGAAGTTTGGTGCCTATTACAAAGTTGTCCTCAGAAACCAGTGAAACCAGACACCATGTTCTTTGCATCTCTTCCTTCATTTATCTACCACTGATATACCATGGTTCTACTGATCTATGTCCTTTATCCACCACCCCACCCTCTAGGCTCTAACCCAGCACACCAGTAACCCACAGTCCCCTGTCTGCTCCACAGACGTGTTTCACTGGTCATGTCTGAACGCGGCGGCTCTGCAGCTGCCGGCCAACACTGCGCCGGCCGGCTACCGATGTCCCTGCTGCCCGGCGCCGCTCTTCCCGCCAGCCAACATGGTCTCCCCCGTGGCGGACGTGCTGCGCGAGCAGCTGCAGAAGGTCAACTGGGCGCGCGCCGGACTCGGCCTCCCGCTGGTGAGCGCGATCCCTCTCCCTTTCGCAGTGTGTATGGCTCAGCTTTTGGTATTATTCATCACGTTTTGGAGGTGATTTATTTCTGCAGTGAGGCGCATTTTACTAAAGTTTGTTCTAGTAAGCTTATGATTGTAAACCAGTGTGGCCTCAGACATGTGTCCATATCGCACTACATCGCCGGCTGTTGTATAATGTATACAATTTGACGATACAATTATACAATTTGTCCCAATTTATCTGCCCAACCCTGTATTCCGTCGGAATGCTCGTTACCCCAAGTTCACCACTCGCCGTATCGGCTCACTGGTAACACGCGCTCCCCCACGTCCCGTGTTCCCCAGTTGGACACACCGGCCAGCTTCAGTGAGCCGCCACCGGTTGAGCCGGCCGCCAGTGTTCCGACGCCAACAGCCACACGTGAGGATCGGGACGAGGGGGGAGGGAAGGGATAAACGGGTAACTGGGACTGGGGAATCGGTAATAAAAAGGGTAACGGGGAACGGTGTTTACATCTCATGTTTGCTGATTCTGTGCCAAGTCAACTATAATTGATGTTAGTCCTGCATTTTGGTCCTACTGGTCGATGATCATTATCGTAGTCGGCTAAAAAAACGAATCTATGAGCTAACTTGACTTTTTTCACTCATGCCTTGCAATTTATGAAAGAATTCAGCTTAACGCTATCAATTCCACGCATGTTCGTTGAATGCTCCGAAGCTGTGTAATGTGTATGGGTATCGCCTTGTCATATAAAATTGCTATTGCGGCGCCCTTATCCCCAGTTAAAGGAAATAGTTCACTTTCACGAAATTATTTTTTTTTTTTGCAACGGATTTATGATTTTTTATGTTCAAAATAATCAGCAAAGAAAATAAAACCTTTTTATAACAAAATATTATTTTCTATATTTTGATATAGGAAGAACTTTTCAGTTTCTGTAAGGCACACGCGATCCAGTATGAAAAGAGCATGGGTCCCGAAAATTCTTCAGAAACAGAGAAATTATCGCAGCCACCGGCATTTGGGCGATCTGCTCGATCTGATAATGTTCCCCTGAATGTCCTAATTGATCAGTACGAGAATTTCTCTAGAGTTCTCGTAGATAATTTCTCTAGTTTCTGAAAAATTTTCGGGACCCATGCTCTTTTCATACTGGATGGAAATATATGCAAGGCACACATCCTCAACGCAAGACACCTTTTTCGGGACGAGAAATAGAATATCTTTGCCTAGGGTGATCGTTGGGCTGTAAAAGCTCCTGATTTATGCTCGTCTCAGCCCAAGCTACGGAACTGCTATTCCAGTTCAAAACCCATGTTAAAAAGTGAACTATTTCCTTTAACGTGGTTGTTACGGAGCGAGCGAAGCGAGCGGAGTCTTTCCTTAGATTAACGGAAATTACTGAGTATGAGCGGCCGGCCGGCCGGCCGGCCGTGCGGACGCTTTTGCGAGGCTTATATCTCAGCAACCCAACCACTTGACCGATTTACATGCGGTAAATTTTGTAGGGTAGCTTCATTCCTTCTACCAAGTATTGGACTATTCCCGATGCATGTGGGTGACCCCTTATGCACGTGCCACGTGCAAAACGAAGAGGTGTCAGTTTTTTAATTGTTGCAATATCTCGGTAACTACTTGGCCGATTGCGCTGAAAGTTGGCATGTAGGTAGGCACCCACTAGGCACTGCATATCCATGTGCCAGAGTTGGGGTGCTGCTGCACGTGCGCACGTGCAGGGGTCGTTTCCAGATCTCGAGAACGGCTCGACCGATTGCGCTCAAATTTGGTACACAGTTAGGGACCGGTTAGTAGGGTGCCGTGCACAAGTCAGTTAGGACCCATTTTGCACGTGCGCACGTGCAGGGTGCCGCTTCCAGATCTCGAGAACGGCTGGGCCGATTGTGCCCAAATTTGGCACATCGCTAGAGACCGGTTAGTAGGGTGCCGTGCACAAGTCAGTTGGAGGTACCCCCTCGCAATTTCGCACGTGCAAGCCCACCCTCTCGCTCGCTCCGTTAGTCGCCCCAAAAGGCGTTATACTGGTTTGGTAATTTGTGTCAGTATGATACTCTCCTGACTCGGTTCCTTACCTGCATCTCGTCCCTCTCAACCCGTCACCCTCGTTAATCCGCTCGCTGACACCCGTGTTCTCCCTGTCGCCAGCTCACGCGTGGGAGCAGGAGCCGCCGGCACGAAAGGACAGCAGCGTGGTACAGATGGAGTCGGGCAGCGCCTTCCACCGCGAGCTCAGCGCCGCAGGTGACGTAGGGCGCGCCGCAGTGTGGAAATGGTTATGTGATTTATAGTTGATAGCGCGCTCTGTGATCGAGTAACTAGGGTAGCTCTGAGGTATTTTTCAACTGGTACCTAAGCTGCTCTAGGTTAATCCTAGAAATCGAGCTGTGCATAAGCTCACCTTTGCCAAATATTTTCGACTAGACTCGTTCTTAACACAAAATGGTGAAAAAGTAAAGATAACGTTCATGAAATTCATAATCGAATGAAACTGAACTGAAACTGAAAACGTTCATAATGAGTGTTTTCCTTACCTCCCATTCCATGCAAGCGTAGCGTTTGTGATTCCTCGCTCAGTTTCTCCCCTCCCCCCATGTCAGAGCGTCCTGTGTGACGCCGCTCTGTCCCCTTTCAGCGGCCGAGAACCGCCGGTTTCTGGAGGAGAGTCGCAGCCTGCTGGACTCTGACAGCTCGGAGAACAAGTACCGCCGCCGCTCGGCGCTGGAATGGTTCCAGCGCTGGTGGAGGTCAGTAAATACTGTATCGCAGCGTCTCGGGAGTTGGCGGTGGGTGGAGGGATTTGGTAGAGGGGCTAAATCACAGCAAGATGGGAAATGTCGCAGGATAAGACCTGGCCAGATCAGGGGGACGGGGCTGTCGTAAAGGGGCTGAATCACAGCGACACGAGACGGCAGTCTAAGGGACGGTAGAGGGACGGGACTGTCGTGAGTAAGGCTCCGTATCAGATCTGAACGAGACCTATCTAAGGAAGGCGAGATAGGAAGGCGAGTAAGGAGTCTAGGGAGAGGCTAAATTTTAAAGCTCAGTAAGATTTGAGGAGAGATTAGGGAATGATTGGGCAGCGGCAGGAGTAACTGGTCTTTATTTCGGTATCCGCTAGCGCTTGTCATGGTCTCGCCGTTCTCTCCACTCAGTCTCCGCGTTCCTTGCTGGCAGGCTGATGAGCGGTCCGCCGTCACGGCCGCGCGCTGGTGCCATCTACCGGCGCTATCTGATGGTTCTAGTTCTGGTCGTGGTGGCGCTGGTAACGTTTGTCTCGGCTATGCGCTGGCTGGCGGCCGGAACAAGCTCCGACGACGACCCCATGTTCGACCCGCACTTCAACCCCAACATCCACGTGCGAGAATAGAGACATACCTCCTGGCGACTGACTCGGCTGAGGGAGTGACGATGACGTCATCATCCGTTCAATCCAATGACGTCAGCTGTTGTGCGTCGGTTGGTCCGTGGTCTTTGTTGCTCGGTTGCTGCGGGAGGGAATCCATCCCAGGTCGATTTGATTCCGTTCCTTGGGTGCGGAGAAAGTATTTCCACAATGTTCTATTAAAAGATGAGAGCTGCAGAGTGCAGACTGCAGATATGCTAGCGTGTAGGTATGCATGCTCGACGAAGGCGGAATACGACGTGGATTCGAACATGGATTCGGTGCGTAATGTGATACACCGAGTCGTATATACAGTGGTTTATATTTGTTGTTTGTGTATATTTAAATTAGATGAGCGGGAGAGGGAGGGTGGGTAAGGACTATTTGGGGTGCTGCTACGTTAGTGTGTATACGTGTTTGAGGAGGATGTGAAGCCTCTGGACGGTTACCATGGTTACGTCGTCTGGTTGCCATGGCTACGACCAAGGCTAAACCGCTGCGGCTGGTGGAATGCATCCAGTTTATGGCGGACGGCAAATATATTATTTTAACCGTAATCGACAATCGTGAGTTCTGGTGTTGTGATTTGCGTGAAAATGAGACATCATTGAAAACGTGCTGACATCTCATTCAAATCATTTGAGGTCTAATGTGTATTACCGTCCTGAAGCTCGTATCGTTTCACAGTAGACCTGCGGCGCACGGTTTCATTCCTGAAAGGCGTTGGCCAATTCGCTAATTGGACTGCACATTTTTCTTGGAACAGGGTAATCGGTGAAACCATCTCACTGGTCTCTGTTACTGAACCATCGGTATCTGGATGTCGAGTCGACTGGAAAACTGATGACAGCAGTTTCGCAATGACAGCAGGCTGAGCTGCGACATCGTGAAAAGTTATCTACTGCCCACCGATCGAAAAAATGGCTACATTGGCTATAAATCTAAGATGCTAGAAGCAAGTGAACATAATGGACTGTATGTAGAAATGAGGTGATGTCCCATTCTTTTCTTATAACTAATGGAAAAAAACATGATATAGGGCCAGTTGCTAGAAAAGTCAATCATTGGATCGTCACGGTGTATTTTATGTGCCTAAGTTCTGCTCTAGTATGTGCCGTCTTAATTCTTATCTATACTACAGCTCTGAGGTCGTAAACTTTTTTTTGGATGTGTGGTCTATCATAATGGAAATTAATTCGAAGATTTATAAGCATACAGCTTGGAAGGGTCGGGCTACATATCTATAGCATACACACACTGCGCGTGGCGTTGGTGACTGTCAAATCGTTCTGTGTAGTGTGTTCCTCTACCAATTAACCTTCCAGGCGGTGGGGGGGGGGCATTTTTTTGCCCCCTCCCTTTAGTTTTTTCAATATATCTCGAGAACCACTGCGCCGATCGTCACCAAACTTTCAGTACCCTCCCGAGAGCAGCTAGCGCACATGGTGACCAAAATTTTTTCCAAAGGCTATGATAGGTTGGCCGCTAATGACGTCAGAGTGACGTCATTTTTGCCATTTTCGACCCAAAAAAGGTTTCGCAGGAAGAGCTGTCAGGCCTACAGCTTTAGAGATACAGAAAAATGTTTCAGACATAAAAGGTGTGGAATGAAAAGGGCTACAAAACTGCTATTTCGGTTTTTCGAATTTTTGGATTTTAACCCCCAAAAATAAAAAATATATTTTTTGAATATAATAGCCAAAAAATCCAAAAAGTTTTTTGAATAAAAAAACGGAATATATGTGATAGTCCCTACCACCTTCTATCTACATACCAAATTTGAGATCGATACCTCTTTTTTTGGCCAAGTTATAGCGAAAAAACTGTTCAAAATTGATGACGTCAAATTTTCAAACTCAATTTTTAGCAATTCTAGACCTCGTAGCGCAAAACAAAGACCACCATTAGACTCCCCGTGACGAGCTGCATCGAATCGATACCCATTTTATGCAAAAATATCAACTTGGAAATTTGACCTGACCTTGACCTGACCTCCACCAGACAGTGACCTAAACCGTACCTGATGGTCTTATAACCAACACCATTGAGTTGGAAATGAAAAACTGGCCATAAAACATGCATCGCATAACCTTAGTAAAGTTGGGCTCATGTGGTGACCCTTGGTGACCTTTGGTGACCTGACCTGTGACCTGACCTGGTATGACCAGTGACCTCTAATAGCAACATATGTACTAGACAACTGACGCCTTATCGCTGATTTTCGACAACATGCGTTTTACTCGGTGTTATAGCGCTTTCCCTAGAAGCCCCGTGAACGGTGAAACATTTTATCTTTGACCTGACCTGTGACGTCATCGGTGACCCCGAGGTCAATGAAATTTGGTTTCCCTAGACAAATTTGACAGGGCTATCGAACGCCGTTTGAATTTTCCGGATCCGTCCAGTAGTTTCGGAGATACGGGGGGGCAAAAAAATGCCCCCCCCCCCACCGCGCGGAAGGTGGCTGGTAGGCCCACCGCCTGCCGGGTTAATACCTATAGCTACGACGGTTACTGGGGTGCCGCCACCCCGCGAGGGTCGCGGTGGTCTAAGTAGACCAGATAAGATATATTGAGAGAGGTCTGGACTCTGTACCCCGGCCCGCAATCCCAAAAACGTGGCAAAGCCCCTGCGAAGCCTAGAACGGCAGCAAATGTACAGCATGTCCATTGTCCAGGTCTCGACGCCATAAGTTGATGACGCTACTCAAAATTATTATTCCTGTCGCGAGATGACGCTAGTGTAGGCGCCTGAAGTTATACTGTCCCGCAATATACTGGCAGTAGGCGCCTGAAGATATGCTGTACCGCAATGCGCCAGCAGAAGGCGCATGACGTTATGCTGTGCTGCGAAGCCGAAGCCATATGTTCCGTGAACCGTGTCACATACATACATACATACATACATACATACATAAAGGTTTATTTGACCACGTGACAGTCAACGACTGGTAAAAAGGCCGTGCAAGAGCTCCTGTGCAATGGTGGCACCACATGAAGAAGTGAGAAGCATCACAAAAATTAGAAACACAGTGCATTTCAAAAGAGCTCCGAGCATAGGTATCTACGTGAAGATCACATTCTGTTCATCAAATCGAAGTTATATGGTAACCTCAAATAACGAAAGTTACGGTATAGCATAGCGGAAATCCATGGAGTTATGGTTAATACAGTTCCGAATATGTTTGGGTTTAGAACTGGATACGTAGGTAAGGCCACAGTTTCCCATATTTTGTCGATGCCTTGGGTATTGTGAAGGATAATTTGATAAAATAAGAGTGATAAAAGCTATTGCTAAACATCCTACACCTGTCGGGTACCATCTTTACACCTAAGTCACTAAGTGTACGACGTAACATTGTGCACAATATTTTTCATGTAATTTAATGAAAAAAAAATATTTTTCCTAATATTTTTGAAATATTTCTCTAATTTTACCCAGTGTAGGACATTTTGCAATAGGTTTTGGTTAAACCATCTTTTAGGAGCAGTTTAGTAGGACATCTCTTAGGAGTAGGTATGTTTACTTTCAGTAAACATTTTTAGTCCTAAGTAGTAAGTAGTACGTACCAGTAGCGGTGGAACACCTTCAATTGGGGGGGGGGGGCACTGCCGACTTTTGGTCCCATTCTTTCCATGCAACGCCCATAAGGCTAATGTTAAAATGTCACAATCAAAGGGTGGCACAGTGCCCCCCCCCCCCCCGTTCCGCCGCCTATGGTACGTACTTTATCATACCAGCAGCAAGGTTTGCTGTGGACGGTGGAGTGTGCTTAAAAACAAACAAACAATGGACTACCATGTTATGTAAACAATGTTAGGTATAACTTTTACTGCATGCTGGCGTAACTGGGTTACCTACCTAATACGTGTCACTTGGACCATCAGCCGAATCGACTTCTGATGGTAATGTCGAGCGCCGCATTACCACCCACCGCAAAAGTTGCGACACCCGCATGTTCAATCCAAAGCCTTTATTTCAAGATATCCTGACTCATGTCTCGCTATGTCCTCGACTCTTCGTGGTTTTATCTTACCAATCATAGAAAACACCCAAACAAAACAACGTCGGGCGATTCGGGATAACGGTGCCCAGGTGGCAGGTTGCGTTTATTTTTAATCCTTCACACGCCCATGCTGCTTCATCCCCGTGTGAAGCCGGGACAGCGGGGGTAGTTAGGGCAGCCAGGCCGATCCTTGTCCTTGTTGGACCAGCTGTAGTCCTTCACACAGGCAGCAAACTTGACGGCGTCCTTCTTCAGCAGGGGACAGCACGCCTGCCGAGATTTTCTCAGGCAGTTTCTGCGCAATTCCTCCTTTTCCTGGAATGGGACAAAAAGGGTGGTGTACATGAGAACATGAGAAACACGAACAGTATAGAATTTGTTTAGACTTCTCACGTCTTTCAGATAGTATACTTTAGGTATGTTTTGGACGTGTGAATTGCACAGTTTAATTTTTTTTTAGTTTGATTGAACGACTTCCGCGAATTGAAAACACATTTCACGTTCCGGCAAAAAAAAAACATTTCACGTTCAAGCTGTGTGCTGCTTCTTGGTAAAACACAGCTTGATTTTTAAGTATATTTTTCACCCCGGCTCACATCAAAGATGCTCTGTCGTTTGTTCCTGAACTGGTCGGTTTCCTCCTCGTAGTCGATTTCTGAGAGGGTGTCCGTGTCATCTGCAGCGAACCAGCTGCCCTGGCCTCGGACGACACCGAGCGCCAGCAGAAGGGTACAAGCCAACAGGACTGGTCTCAGCGACATCGCTGGAAAGGCGGTCGGGACTCGGGACGTGACATTTTGCAATATATATATCGCCTGCAATACGTAGGTACTCAGTTTTTTGTTCATACAGAAAACCAGTCTCCGAACAAAGTCTAACGTGTACAAGTATCTTTGGCCGCATAAACAATTGAGGCACAGATCGAGTAACTATGTATTTCGGCCGTAGGTATGCCTACGGCGAAAAATAATCTACCTACGTAAATACACCTTACACGTTCTATTGAAGGTCGATCATTGAAACATCGATATTGAAGCAAGTCCGGCCAGAACATGATGTAATTCCTGTCATGGGTTTTTGTATGCGACAGAGGATGACCCAAAAATGGTATTGAACTAAAGACTTCAGTAAAGTCATAGGTATGTGTCCTTAGCATCCTTAGGACGCATCTGCAGGTAAAGTTTGTCGGATTACGTCAAGCCACGAAGCTAAAACTTTATAGAGGGCACGACAAATGATAATGACAATCGACACCCAAGCAATTTTCGACGAGTTAATGAGAACGTGACAATATGTTTTGGTGCCGATCGGCGACCGGCCAAATTTGTCAAATTAGCCTATACCTACGCAAAAACTTTATTTGCATCAAAATATAGTCAGGGTAACGAATATGGCCTAGGATGACACCGTGACCCAATATATGATATTTAGGTAATGATACGGCATTTGTTTATAAGAATTGATTGACTCTAGTCTCGTCAGTTGCACTCATTTTGCCCGAATACCATTCGACGTCCGCGTCCTCTCAAGGTGCATATTGACCATCGACATTAATCCCATAGCTCACGAATAGTGACCTAAGGGGCTCAAAATGTTAATCGATCCCTTTTTGTTATGTCATGAGCGAGCAGCACGCGTTCATTAACATATTTTATTTTCGTACTTCATGCCAGCTTCATAGCGCGGAATTGTCAATTCAATAAACAAGACGATGATTCTATGCAAGGTCCGTATCAATTAGGCATCAACCCCCGGCCGTCACTCTTTGCAATGCTGTTCTGGTAGGTGATGCTCCTGGCTCAAAGTACCCTGATGACGTTTGCTTGGAGTTTGGACCACACTGACACGGAATAATAATTCAACTCAGTGGTCAGCTGTTGGTCTTAAAGGGACTATCCCACCTTCTAAAATGTTGTTAAAACCAGTTAAATTGTGCCCGACTTTATAGATTGGATGACCAGGAACACGGTTCTGGCATTTATTTTTCATTAAACATCTTAGGCTTCCCATATTCCAAACACAAACTTTCAAATATGTGACGTCACAGCCCAAAATTACCTCCTTCCCCAGGCCACATTACTGTCATAAAGCTGATTCTTTTTACTCTGTAGGCACCACAACAAAGTTCAGACCAAGTTTTAAGCGATTTTTCAACGAACAAACCCATTTAACCCGCGCCCCACTGGGGGGGGGGCTATTTATAGCCCCCCCTCCCGTTTTTCCGCAATAACTTCCAAACCGCTTGACGGATCGACGCCAAACTTTCAGTACCTTTAGCTGCATCAATTTGACACCTTGTGTTAAAATTTGAACTTCGTAGCTACCATAGGTCGGCCGGAAATGACGTCAGAGTGACGTCATGTTCGTCCGAATTCGACGCAAAACATTGAACCACGGCAATCGCTCCCAAGAGCTCAGTTTTTAAGCTAGATCCAATTTTTTTGCATGAAAGGACTCAGAATTGATCGCGCTATCAAACTGCTATCTCGGATTTTCAAAATTTTGAAAATTTAGAAAATTTTATATAATAATATTCAAAATTTATATTTTTATATTTTTTTCAAAAAGTTTTTGACTTTTCGAAAAAACCGGAATATATGTGACAGAACGCATGATTATGACTAACTCTAGCAAGTTTTAGCTAAATATCTTCAAAAATAACCAAGTTATACGCATTATTGCAAAAAATTCACAATTATTAATTTTTCAAATCAATTTTTCAGTACGTATTTGACATCCTACACCAATATAAATGGCACCATCGTGTTCCTGAGCTCAAACTGCATCCAATAGACACCTTTTTTGTTGAGAAATTTTAACTTCAAAATTTGACCTTTTTTTGACCTGAAAGTGACCTGACCTAAGCTAACTTCGACTCAAAATGACCTCAAATGACACAGACGACATCAAATTCGAAACCTATGGCCTGAATGGACCATAAAACATGTGTCACGTGACCGACGCATGATATAATATTGTTGTGCTCGGTCGTTCCGCTTTGTCGGAGAATCCGACGACCCCGCCGTCCAGCCTCAGCAGTAAAAAGTGTGTCGCTCTTTGTGCCTGTATTTGTGCCCCGTCAATGCCAGTCAGGCCGACAGTCCCTCCGCTTAACCCGGGGCCCGGAATAAACCCGAGTCCCCCCCAAACCCACTGGTTCCCACCAAACAGAGCCGCCGTGGATTTCCCACGTCGGACGTCCCGGAATTACCCGAGGCCGGCCGACGCAAGAATGGTGAACGGCGGAATCAGTCGCCGGTGGCTCTCGGACCACACCCGAGGCACCTCCGACAACCCAACCCGCGGCACAAATCTCGCTCCCCACAGCCCGGGCGATGTACGTCTGAGCCGCTACCTCAGGTCGCACAGCACACGGGCAGCAGAGCGGCAAGATGGCTGGGCCCGGCAGCACCTCTGGATCAACCCAGGCAGCAGCACCGGTCAGCGGACGGGACAGGAGCCCTCCCCAAACAGTCCCCCGCACAGGAGTCCCCGCACTTACCCGGCCACCGCCACGCAAAAAACTGACCGCCACCGCCGGCACGCACCGGTCGTGACCTCGGGTCAGATGCCACCACCAATCACAGCGCGGCACGGACAGAAACTCGGCGCACGGTACAAAAGCAAAGGACCGGGCCGGATTCGAACCGGCAACCACCGACTGATCACGCCGGCCAAACGTTCAGACACCCTACCCACTCGGCTATCGGGGATATATGGGACGTCGCCGCACTCCAATCACCAAACTTCAGTATGACACCCATTCAGTGTCCATTACACTACCCCCCTTCCCCCCAAAAAGTTCCGCCCTCGGAACAGACGGCAACATATGCGAAACACAACCTCACAACCAGCACACTATCGCGTCCGTTCACATCAGTATCACTGTGTGTGTGTGTCTAGGCACCAGCGTCCGTCGGTAGTGTCTAGGCACTACCCGTCGTGGCTAGCACTTCTTAACAGGTGAGACAGACATGCCTAGTAATAGCTGAACTGAGACAGAACCACACTGAGGTGTGACCTGCTGGTCAGAACATACCCGACGCAGCACTCACTATGCAAAACATCAATAGAGAAAACCGACCGAAGATAAAAAACTGCCCCCAAAGTTAGGCTGACTAGATATCACCCAGTGCAGCACCACCAGCCCCTACGCGAACAGGGGATTCCCATGGGCTATGCTTTGCCGAAACTCTATCACTTTAAATGGCATTCCCACTTTCCCACTGAACTCCAGATCTACACCAAACCCATGTGGCATACGTAATCCCCAAACCGTTCGGGAGGGCGACGGTCTCGTCGAAGCTCTCGACGATGAACGGGCCGCTCAACCACATCCTCTGAAGTCACACTTCTCGACACATCCCTGGCCTGGTGCTCCTGCTGTCTATCAGAAGAAACGCTGCTTGGGGCCGTTGAAGCCGTCAGCGGGCTTTGCGTGGTTTCAGTCTTAGGCCTCTGGTCTTCCTGCTCCTTTGGCATCTGGGGAGCACTCGCTGTTCTCTTGGTCTTCTCACTGTTCTGCCAGCTGAAATGTGGTGGTCCTCGTACCTTCCACAACCGATTGTGGTGTACTACCTTCAGGGCCGATCCCTTCTTCCTTTGGATCCGATATGTCACTGCAGACAACTTCTGAACGACCTCGTAGGGACCGTCCCATGGAGACATCAGTTTAGGACTTTGGCCTTTCTTGCGCTTCGGGTTGAACAGCCACACCTTGTCACCTGGAGCCAGTGCCTCTGTCGTCGCTCTGATATCTTTTCGGAGCTTCATCGATTCAGAGGTCATTCTTAGCTGACATCGTGCACGGGCATGAGCCTCCCTGAGTCGATCCCTGAGGGCCATCGCATAGTGTGTTGTCGTTTCCTGTTCATCCACGTCCGGTGGATTTGGAAGAATTAGATCCATTGGGAGACGCAGGTCCCTTCCCAGCATCAGCTGCGCAGGTGTATAGCCGGTACTCTCATGTTCCGCTGAGCGATACGACATCAAAATGGTCGGCAGATGCTTGTCCCAGTCTTCCTGACCATTTCTGCACCTTTTGGCGAGCTCTTGGCCCATGGTGCGGTTGAACCTTTCAACCATTCCATCCGACTCCGGATGCAGCGGCGTTGTTCTCGTTTTTCGTATGCCGAGCAGGTTGCAGCATTCTTGGAAGACTCTGCTTTCAAAATTTCTTCCCTGATCGGAATGAAGTTCATATGGAATACCGAATCGACAAAAGAACTCATCTACGAGCACCTGAGCCACAGTTGTTGCCTCCTGATTTGGTACTGCAAATGCTTCTGGCCATTTGGTGAAATAATCCATGACTACTACAATGTAGCGGTTTCCAGACGCCGACGTCGGCAGTGGCCCGGCAACGTCGATAGCGATCCTTTCCATGGGGGCCCCTGTATTTCGAACTTGCAGCGGGGCCTGTGGTGCGTTTTGTGGTCCCTTCTTTGCTGTGCACGTTTCACAGACCCTGCACCACTCCTGAACATCCCGCCTCATTCCAATCCAGTAGAACCTGGTTCTCAGGCGTTGCAGTGTTTTCTTGCTCCCGAAATGCCCACCCGTGACAGATCCATGCGCCTCCTGCATCACGCCTTCCCTCATGCTGGCGGGTACCACTACCAGCCACTTCCTGTGTTTCCCTCTGTTGATTCCCAGTATCTCTGAAAAACTCCATCCTGAACACGCAACATTTCCCATTGAGCCCAGAGCCGCTTGGCAACAGTGCTCACTGACGACATCTCCTCCCAGTTGGGCTTATCCAGTCCCTGTTCCTTGTAGTTGATGATAGGGGCGAGGTCCTGATCTGCCCGCTGCCTGGTCATGAGGTCGTCTTCAGACGCCTTGTCAGAAGCCTCCTTCGTCCCGGCAGCTCCCACAACTCGGCAGACCACCTGATCAGGCTCCCTTTTTCGACAGTGTGTGCAGTCAGGACTGCATGGTCGGCGGCTGAGGCTGTCGGCATTCAGGTGTTTCGCGCCTGGTCTGTGCTGAATTTTGAAGTCATACTGGCCGATCCTTGCCAGCCAGCGGGCCAGTTGACCTTCAGGATCTTTCAGGTTCTTCAGCCACTGGAGTGCAGAATGATCTGTTCGGATGATGAACGAGGTGCCGTACAAAAAGTGATGGAAATGACGTACTGCATCCACCACAGCCAGTAGCTCTTTCCGGGTTGCACAGTAGTTTTTCTCCGAAGCAGTTAACGCTCTGCTGTAATATGCTACCACCTGCTCTCGACCCCCCTCGACTTGCGAGAGGACGGCTCCGATTCCTTGATTGCTGGCATCAGCATCCAGCAGGAAGTCCCTCTCTGGATCTGGGTACCTCAAGACGGGGGTACTTGTGAGTGCCTGTTTCATCTTCTCGAAGGCCTGATCACATGACTCATCCCACATGAAGATCTGCTTCTCCTTTGTGAGAGCGTGTAGCGGGGCTGCGATGGTAGCGAAGTCCCGCACAAACTTCCTGTAGTATGAACAGAGCCCCAGAAAACTGCGAAGTTCTTTCTTGTTCCTCGGTGTGGGCCAGCTCGCAACTGATGAAGTCTTCTCTGGATCCGTCTGGACTCCATGCTGCGATACAATGTGTCCGAGGTATTCGACCTCCTTCCTGAACAATCGACACTTCTTTGCGTTCAGCTTCAGATTTGCCTTACGCATGCGCAGAAAGACTTCGCGGAGGCGTTGCAGCTCCTCGTCCAGTGTCTTCCCGAAGACGATCACATCATCGAGATAGACCAGCAGAGTTTTCCAGTGAAGTCCCGAAAGGACCTTTTCCATGAGCCGCTCGAAGGTTGCAGGAGAGTTGCATAATCCAAACGGCATCACCCTCCATTGCCAAAGTCCTCCACAGGAGAACGCCGTTTTTTTCCTTGTCTTCCTCTGCCATGCCTATTTGGTGGTACCCTGACTTCAAGTCCAATGTTGAAAACCATCTGGCTCCAGTTAACGCATCCAATGTGTCATCGATACGAGGCAGTGGGTACGAGTCTTTGACTGTGACCTCATTCAGTGCACGATAATCTACGCAACAACGCAGAGTGCCGTCCTTCTTTTTGACGAGAACGAGAGCGGACGACCATGGACTGTTTGACCGTTCGATGAGACCCTGTCTGTCCATGTCCTCAATCATCTTCGTGGCCTCCTCCCGCTTGTTCACAGGGATGCGACGTGGTGATACTCTGATGGGGGATGGGAGCCAGTGTTGATGTGATGAACTGCAAGGTTTGTCCTTCCCAAGTCGTCGTCATTGGATGAGAATACGTCCGAGAATTCCTCGAGCAGTTTTCGCACTTGCTCTCGATCACTTTCTGTTACGTCAGGACTGACACCATCCAACAGTGGTTGGAGATGTTCCGGAAGGCGAGTCTGAGATGGTGTTTCCGTTTTCACCATATCTACATCAGCCTCAATAACCTCCACCGGCTGTGCACATCCCAACTAACGTGTCACTGTGAAGCTTCACAGGCTTGTCCGACAGGTTCGCCATCAAAACGTGGAATGAGGGCCGCGTGGTGTCTATCAATGTTCGGCCAGTCATTACTCCGTTCGGTAGAGAGGCGTGTGTGTCCACCATTCCAAGAGCACCGAACACTTCGCCTTCCGGCTTGCAGGGCACCATCATCTCCGTACTGGGGTTGAGTGTCAACGGCTCCTTTACTCTGACCCTGAACGCTCGTGGCCCGCCAGCCGTCAGAGGACCCACGATAAGCGGCACCAATGTGTTTCTGACTTTCAGCGTCCGGCTGTTGAAGTCGAGCTCGCATCGATTTTCTATCAGGTAGTCCAATCCGAGAATGCAGGGTTCTTCAATTGCATCCGCTACATACACCACTTGCTGCAAGCGATGCCCACCAATGTCCAACTCTATTGTGGTGGGACCTCGGAGTGGCGAGCGCCGACCAGTGACGTCACAGAGGCCTTCTTTCACCACCGGCAGATCAGGCTTCTCCAACACATCAGCTCGTAGGAGTGTGCAGTTAGATCCAGAGTCAACTACCAGAGCTTGTGGCTTGCCATTGATAAAACCATTCACCTGGATGCTGTCCGCGCCTCTTGTTCCTCTGGACACAATACGAGGGGACTCGCTTTGCGGTTCGGCTGACCGTTGTCCCTCACGGGCAGCCATTTTCAGTTTCCCTGATTCTGGTACGAGTTGCCTGGTGTTCGAGTCCGTCGTTCCTGACAGAACCTCCGGATGTGACCCGTTTTGCCACAGTGCCAGCAACCCTCGGGATCTGACTGATTTGAGTTCCTCCAGGTTCGTCGCTGTCCTCCGAGCCGCTGTCCTGGATTGGGAGAGGCAACCGATGCCTCTAGAGCTTGAATTCTCTGCAGGATGGCCTGCAGCAGCTCATCCGTGTTGTTGGCCTTTGGAACAGAGTTATCACTCAGAACTTTCTCATCAGTGCGAGCCTGCCGAGCTGTGAAACCCGATCCACCAACGGCACCAGCCTCAGCAGACTTTCGGATCGCCTCGATTTCAATGGCAGTGGTAAGCGCCTCCTGTAAGTTTACAGGGCGCGACTGACGAACGGCAATCTGCAATTCCACGTCAGTCAGGCCATCCAAGAACTGCTCACATGCCAGAGAGTCCTTCAAGGATTGCTCTGCCGCCGGATACGCCAGGGCCGCTAACCGCTCCATATCCTGGGCCAGCGACGGTAGCGATTCTCCTGGATTCCGGGCTCTCCTTCGAAACTGAGAACGGAACCACAGATGCTGGCTCGTCTGCCCGAATCTCTGGTCGAGAGCACTCACCAAACGACCATACTGCATCTGATCCTCAGGCGATAGGTGAGTGAATACCTCAAGAGCTGGTCCTTTCAGGCAGGCAACCAGCTCTCCCACCCGGTCTGAGTCGTTCCATCCGTGAACAGATGCGATGGCCTCGAACTGCGATTTGTAGGATGCCCATGGTACAGAACCATCGAACTCTCGGGGCCGCGCAAAGTGATTGGTGGCTGATGATCTCGCCCTGTTAGAGTCAACCAACTCAGAAATCTCGGCACTTTGACTCTTCACAGGCTGTTCACGGATATACCCAGCGATATCGGCCAGTGCTGCTGTCACACCTCCCATCTGTTCCTCAAGAGCAGTTAGTCGCGCAGATTCCGCTCCTTGGTCGGTCATTTTCCTTTCTGTGTCCCCATCCACTTCATCAACAGCAGCGGCCTGAGCGTTCCTTTTTGCAGGAGGCATGGTGGGGCAGCGGAGGTTCGACCACTTCTGACACCAGTGTTGTGCTCGGTCGTTCCGCTTTGTCGGAGAATCCGACGACCCCGCCGTCCAGCCTCAGCAGTAAAAAGTGTGTCGCTCTTTGTGCCTGTATTTGTGCCCCGTCAATGCCAGTCAGGCCGACAGTCCCTCCGCTTAACCCGGGGCCCGGAATAAACCCGAGTCCCCCCCAAACCCACTGGTTCCCACCAAACAGAGCCGCCGTGGATTTCCCACGTCGGACGTCCCGGAATTACCCGAGGCCGGCCGACGCAAGAATGGTGAACGGCGGAATCAGTCGCCGGTGGCTCTCGGACCACACCCGAGGCACCTCCGACAACCCAACCCGCGGCACAAATCTCGCTCCCCACAGCCCGGGCGATGTACGTCTGAGCCGCTACCTCAGGTCGCACAGCACACGGGCAGCAGAGCGGCAAGATGGCTGGGCCCGGCAGCACCTCTGGATCAACCCAGGCAGCAGCACCGGTCAGCGGACGGGACAGGAGCCCTCCCCAAACAGTCCCCCGCACAGGAGTCCCCGCACTTACCCGGCCACCGCCACGCAAAAAACTGACCGCCACCGCCGGCACGCACCGGTCGTGACCTCGGGTCAGATGCCACCACCAATCACAGCGCGGCACGGACAGAAACTCGGCGCACGGTACAAAAGCAAAGGACCGGGCCGGATTCGAACCGGCAACCACCGACTGATCACGCCGGCCAAACGTCCAGACACCCTACCCACTCGGCTATCGGGGATATATGGGACGTCGCCGCACTCCAATCACCAAACTTCAGTATGACACCCATTCAGTGTCCATTACAATATTTCCGTGACCTGTGATGACCTGACCCTGACCTGAAAATCAAAGTACAAGTTTGGTACCCTCAAGGTATCTAGAGCATCTGTTCACGAGTGTGGAAACCAAAAATGAGCATGATCTGACTTGTAAGACGGCGGCCAGAGCCCAAAATGTGAAAAAGCCAAAATGCTAATAATTTTTACTTTGACCTGACCTGTGACGTCATCGGTGACCTCGAGGTCAATGAAATTAGGTTTCGCTCGACAGTTTTTCCGGGGCTATCAGACGCCGTTTGAATTTTGACGATCGGCCCAGTAGTTTCGGAGTTAGGGGGGGGGGGGGCTATGAATAGCCCCCCCCCCCAGTAGGGCGTGTTATACACAGACCCCAGTGGGGCGCGGGTTAAATCAGAATGACTAAACGAGGTGACGTCACACTAACGGTCGCTCCATGTTGAAGATAGGGCCTTGTACAGCCCTCTGCTCACTGCGTGGTAGGTATACGTTACACACAGCAATATCGACCTACGTTCTTACTTAGGTAAAGCGACGGAGATGCATAATGATACTCTGGAAATGTCCACAACAACTTTTTGCACCCGTCCTAAAAGTGGCACGTTCGAAAGCTCGCTATATTTCCAGATATCAGGGAAAATGTTAATTTTCAGCTATTTGCTCTGCCCCGAATCAGATTGAGCCTGACTGCGCCACTTCCAATGGGAAAGTCCAAATTGAGCCTGGCGAGGGGAGGTCGGAGTTTTACGCACGCTGCCCAGATACGCACGTTTGTTGTGATAGCTCGCACTGCCTGGGTAGAGGCTATTCACTACGGCTGATAGGGGAGGGGAGCCCTCGGGTATCCAGCGGTAGGTCAAAGTTCACAGAAACTGGCCGCCGGGGCACAATGATGGTCACCTGAGCTGCGGACCACAGCTGGACTTCGGACCTCTCCCCATCCCCTACCTCAGTTGACCCGAGACGGGGCGCGGCGTGCCCTCGGGGCCGGCAGGGTGTGCGGGGCGCCGGCGTTACGGCCAGTGGTTGGTGTTTTTGAGGTGGTGTCCGCTGATTATGAGCTAACGGGCGAAGCAAAGTATTTTCACTAAAACGGAAAAAATCTTAGAATGAGCGGCCCGACCTGTAACGATTTTGAGAGGTTTATATAAAAGCAACCACTGGGCTGATTGCCCTGCGGTCTGTTTTTTTTTTCTTTTTTCTTTTTTGCTGGGCAGCCTAATATCCCTTCTACGCCGTAATTAACTTCTATTGACAGGGCTGCGGAGTCGATGAATTTTTTAGGACCGACTCCGACTCCGGCTCCGCAGACCTGGCAGGGCCGAGGAGGCGGCAGATTTTCGGTGACTCTGACTCCGGTCTCGGTTTCCAAAATCGACTACGACTCCGACTGCGACTCCGGTCACAGCTGTCGACTCCAACCGATTCCGACGTCGGCTTCGACTCCTACTCCGACTCCGCAGCCCTGTATATTTATAAATCTAAAGGCGTCTGTCGTGGCACGTGCCATGTGAAAAGTTAAGGGTGCTCAAATTCTTTTCCTTAAGTATAGAGCTTTCGAAAGACCTATAGTAAAGATCTTTCAAAAGGATATAGATTATTAGATATCTTACCAGCGTTGGGGAAAGGGGGTTGGGGGGTTGGACGTAGGTATCCTGCGTTTTTCGCAGATATTGAGTAAAAAAAAAAACGGCAGCGCAGAGCAAAACCGTTTTCGGCACACCTCTTAATGCAAGTTTCCCGCACATGCTGTGAAAGTTTCAAGCCCATGCCTCTCAAGGTCAGGTCACCAGGTAGGTCACGTAAAGTGACCTCGCCTCAGAAAAAAATTAAAATGCTCGTCATAGCCACATTGACTGAACGATCGCCTTGAAACTTTGAGCGATTGATAAGAGCGGTGTGCATTAAATGTTGATTTCGTAACTTTGATATCGCTGAGCTAAGTTTAGGGCAATCTGCGACCTCTCTATTTTTGGTCAGTTGGAGAAAATTGAAATACGTATTACAAGACAAACGGTATGCTAAACACTCTCAAATATCATGACACCAGTAAACTTGACATACTGAATAAGACAATAGCACATGGGAACCTTACTTATATCCCCGAGGCCATCGCAGGTCATGAAAGGTCCCCGGCGGTTTTTGCCTTTGATTAGAGCAATGAAAACACCTTCGATGTGCTTAGGTCGACGATGCGCATTGACTGATGCGCAACATGACCTCTTCCGGACAGGTCATGACCTTGAACTTGCACGTTCCTTGCTTGAGTCAAAAGTGTTTAAAGGTCTATCGAACGCGCTTTTCTGCGGCACTGCATCAATATTGATTCATTTAAGTTATGCGCCGGTGTTTCAGAAAATGTTTATATATGCACCACTTTACCTTTGTTGACATCTGGTGACCTAACCGTTAACCTGACCTATAAACTGATCGAAATATTTTCGTCTTAATTTTGAACGTTGTTTCAAATGTCGCTTACCGTGTGTTGCTACGTGGCCCATAGACAGAGTTAACCCTCGCCCGTATTGTTGTTTAGCCAGCCACGAACGTATAGGGGAGGGGGGGGGGGTTCGTTGGATACCCCTTGCCGTTTGGCCTCTGATGGACTTAGAGCTTCGCGGACAAAACGAACGTGTTGTTGTGACGAGAGGAAACAAAAAATATCTATTTTTAAGGTCCTAGATCATAAGTTGACCTTCCAGGTCAGGTCTGAGGTCAATGACCCCAAAAATCGGAACAATGGAAACTGTTAGAAGTTAGAACGTCGTAAAGTGTGGCTGCTAGTTTTTTTTCGGGGTGCTAATCACAAATATCATGTTAGGTTTGATCAAACATGATGTCTTCACGCATTTAGGCCAGGTCGGGTCAGGTCAGGTCAGGTCAACCAGTAGGTTCTTGCCGGGTATCTATAGTAGGTGTCAACTGCCACTCACAGCTCCGCATCATGTTACAAAGGCACCAAAACTGCTTCTTAAATGTTCAAATGGATGCTAAATTCTAAATGAGCTCCAAAAACTGTCCTAGACACGTGTAAAACTCGAAATGTGAATCAAGGTCACCGAAGTTCAATGACCTAACCTGAGTTTCACGTGACCTTGACACCAACCTTGACACCAACCTGTAACAATCCTGCAAAATGGCTAATTCATTCCTAGTCCCTGTGCTTTAGAACGGCCTGGTCGGGTCGCGCCAGACTGTCTGGATCGGCTTCTGGCCGAGACATAGCTTCGGGCTATTGACCCAAGTGACCCCGGCCCGCGTCCACCTCCCCGCCCCACCGCACCCGGTCGACTGACCCGCCGACCGGTTTAGCCTCTGCGCTGGTCACCGACTCATGCCTGTTTACGCACCCAACTCGCACTACCATTCCGTAGTAAGCGGCTGTCAGCTGAGCTCATTGAAGGCATGGCAGGGACGGTTCTAGGAGGGGGGCAAAAAAACTTAGTCTAAGGACGGAAAATACAGACTTCTGTGTATTGAAGCGACACAGAGAGGTAGGTCTAGTCAACAAGGGGTTCAAACAAAGTTGTGTGGTATTGCGCGTCCCTCCGTCAGGACTTCTGCGCACTCGGTAGCAGAGCCTTTGAGATATTGGCCGGTTTCGCTGAAGCAACTATAACCTACCACGCAGTGAGCAGAGGGCTGTACAAGGCCCATTTTCAAATGAAGGGAACGAATTTCTTCAACACCACGAGGCCGCGGGGGTTGCAACCTAGATAGATAGTGGTTTCTGAACCTCGCCGCAAACTTGGCTATCTCAACTCAAACCCCATGTTAAAGGTGGGATAGTCCCTTTAAATACTCATACCTGATGCAGAGGTTCGCTCGGGTGTTCTGATCTCCAGCGAATATCGGCAGTGACTGTTTGGCGAACACGACCGTCAGCAGAACGGAACGACTTCGGTTCACCCTCAGGGCTGGGTTGTCACAACACACGGGCGTTGCTGGAGCCGTGAGAACGTGATCGTGTGAGCGTCATGCATCTTTTACAGCAGGTCCTCTCGGTGGGAACGATGGCCGCTGTGTCAAACGTCGCTGTCCCACGGGACTCCGCAGACTAAACCGGTTCCCTGTGGTCCCTGTGGGCTGTGACTAGTGACTACTGACTAGACATTATCGGAATCGCATCGGGCCCACCCGTCTTGAACCTGACCGCTGATAGTGTCGTCTGATCCTGCATGTCACTTTCACCAAAGGCAGCCTGGCCCGACGGTTCTGGGAAGTAGTGTGGACTCCGGACGGTGGACTAGTGTGGACGAGTGGATTGGACGCTACGGGTTGCGGGGAAGGGGCTATGCTCATTGCTCCGTCATTTTTATGACATTGAGCCAAAGCAAGTTACCTTAGTTACCCTAAGGACTAAGCTTTGTTTTCACTTTTCAGATCCAGTGACCGAGACCTTATGGACGTTTAGGCATCACGCACCCACGGCTACAAATTTTGACTCCCCGATCAAATTTGAGATTGATCTCATAACCCTATCAATAATCAAAGCATCAGTGACACAAATTTCGAAACCAGACTCTTGCAGACGGCTGTTTAACCCTCGCCGGCACAGGCCATTTTGCGTCCTTCGACGGCACAAGGGGGGGGGGGGGTGGTACAGTCGTGTACAGGTTGATGGTCCGCCACTCTTTATCCGCCGGGTTCCTATGGCTCAGCATTGGCAGCAGCCGCCTGGTACCGGTAGGCTGTGCCGCATGACCCGAGAGTGAAGCGGCATATAGCCTACCCACACTGTATGACACCGGCTCGGGTCGCCTGGTAGAGCGATTTGACCGGACGCCGCGTTACACCGGCTGGGGGGAGGGGTGGGGGTAAGGGTCAGGCCTGTCTATTTGGCTCGGCTCGGTGGATGAGGCGGGCTGGAGTGTGGTGTGGGTGATGTGGGGAGGGAGTGAGCGGACCTGGGGCTGGGTGTGTGTGGTCACTTGTTGCATAGAACCGATCGTAATCCACCCTCCAAAAATTCGCTTTAGAGATATTCATAAAACCCAGGAGGGTTCAAACACTCATCTCCCAAGTGGAGTGCGGAAGGACAGGTAAGGGTCCATGCGGTCTCCTCATGAATTGGAGCAAAGAAAGAAAACAGACCTGTCACCAAAATAATCTTTCTGAAAAGTGGACAAATCGCATAGCCACAGAAATAAACATCCAGCACGCGAAGCGTCTCGAACCGGGCCTCTCACTACCGGTCAGTTTGACAGTCTAGCACTCCTACGCTGAGCTACACCGGATGGTGGCCACGGCCGGGGCAAAGTCTGGCCGGGCGGGCGGCGGGGCCGGGGGTCGGCAGCAAAGTCGATGAATGTTTTTGTGGTTCCGGGTACCGGTCGCTCTAGCTTGGTGGAATGATGATGGATCATTGGCAAAACTTTCAACGTGGAGTCCCGGTTCGAGCCTCATCGGGGCTCCGGCTACTTTTCCGAGTTAGGATCTGGTTCGATTTTAGTGGTTGTGAGCCATTTATACGGTTTTATATCTACATGTCGATTGTCGATTGATTGATTCATTCATTCGTTCATTTAATACATGTCGACATTTAACATACGAATTGACATCCAGGATCAATCCGATCAATCTACCATTTTCATAAGCGTATTGCCTAACCCGCGCCCCACTGGGGTCTGTGTATAACACGCCCTACTGGGGGGGGGGGGGGCTATTCATAGCCCCCCTCCTAACTCCGAAACTACTGGGCCGATCGTCAAAATTCAAACGGCGTCTGATATCCCCGGAAAAACTGTCGAGCGAAACCTAATTTCATTGACCTCGAGGTCATCGATGACGTCACAGGTCAGGTCAAAGTAAATATTATTAGCACTTTGGCTTGTTCACATTTTGGGCTCTGGCCGCCGTCTTACAAGTCAGATCAGGCTCATTTTTGGTTTCCACACTCGTGAGCAGATGCTCTAGATACCTTGAGGGTACCAAACTTGTACTTTGAATTTCAGGTCAGGGTCAGGTCATCACAGGTCACGAAAATATTATATCATGCGTCGGTCACGTGACACATGTTTTATGGTCCATTTAGGCCATAGATTTCGAATTTGATGTCGTCTGTGTCATTCGAGGTCATTTTGAGTCGAATTTAGCTTAGGTCAGGTCACTTTCAGGTCAAAAAAGGTCAAATTTTAAAGTTGAGATTTTTCAACAAAAAAGGTGTCTATTGGATGCAGTTTGAGCTCAGGAACACGATGGTGCCATTTATATTGGTGTACGATGCCAAATACGTACTGAAAAATTGATTTGAAAAAATTAATAATTGTGAATTTTTTTGCAATAATGCGTATAACTTGGCCATTTTTGAAGATATTTAGCTAAAACTTGCTAGAGTTAGTCATAATCATGCGTGTTGTCACATATATTCCGGTTTTTCCGAAAAGTCAAAAACTTTTTGAAAAAATATAAAAATATAAATTTTGAATATTATTATATACAATTTTCAAAATTTTCAAAATTTTGAAAATCCGAGATAGCAGTTTGATAGCGCGGTCAATTCTGAGTCCTTTCATGCAAAGAAATTGGATCTAGCTTAAAAACTGAGCTCTTGGGAGCGATTGCCGTGGTTCAATGTTTTGCGTCGAAATCGGACGAACATGACGTCACTCTGACGTCATTTCCGGCCGACCTATGGCAGCTACGAAGTTCAAATTTAGACACAAGGTTTCAAATTGATGCAGCCAAAGGTACTGAAAGTTTGGCGTCGATCCGTCAAGCGGTTTGAAAGTTATTGAAGAAAAACGGGAGGGGGCTATAAATAGCCCCCCCCCCCAGTGGGGCGCGGGCTAAATATCATGCATATATGTGGCACAAGACCTATGGTTGCCTCGATACCGTGCCAAATCACGTTTTGCACAATGCACATTGCACATTGCACAAGTAAATTATATTCGCTGGGTCTTCCGTGCATTTTGCTTAGCAAAAACAGGAATGCAATTGTTAAGCGACGCAAAATGTGCAATGCAGCAAGTGACCACGCACACCCGCCCAGCCCCCATGGTCCACCAGCACGCCCCACACCACTCGCCAACCAACGCCAACCACCGAGACGAGCCCCTCCCCCCGCGCTGGTCTGACGCGACAGCTGGTCTACAAAGCGCTCCACCCGGCGACCCGAGCCGATGTCAAGCGGCGTGGGTAGACTGTGCCGCTTCACTCTCGGGTCATGCAGCACAGCCTACCGGTACCAGGCGGCTGCTGCCAATGCTGAGCCATATGGAACCCGGTGGATAAAGAGTAGGGGACCATCAACCTGTAGGTACACGACTGTACGACCCCCCCCCCCCCTCGCGTTTGGCCCCTGATCGAGCTAGAGCTTCGCGGAAAAAAACGAGCGTGCTGCCCGTCACGAGAGGAAGCCAATATACCCAATTTTAAGGTCCTGGGTCATCACTCATCGGGTGACCTTCCAGCTCAGGTCAATGACCCGAAAACCGGGAAAATCGGGACCTGTTAGAAGTCGTAAAGTGTGGCCGCTATGTGGTTTTCCGGGGTGCTGATCACGAATATCGTGTTAGTTTTGATCAGAGACGATATCTTTAAGCATTTAGACCAGGTCGGGTCAGGTCAGGTCAGGTCAACCGGTAGGGGTTGTGACGGGTATTCGTAATACGTGTCAACCGCCTCTGACAGCTTCGTAACATGTTACGAAGACACCAAAACTACTTCGTAAATGTTCAAATGGTTGCTAAATTCGAATTCAGCTCCAAAAACTAGCCTAGAAACATGTAAAACTCGAAAAAGTGAACCGAGGTCACCCGAGGTCACCAAAGGTCAATGACCTGACCTGACCTTCAGGTGACCTTGACACCCACCCTAATGTATGGGAGCAACATCAAATCACATGTCTGAACGTTTGAAACCACGAAAAGCTTGCAAACGCGCGGCTAATGCGAGCCGACATACGCCGAATCGCGATTCCGGCCAAACAGGGTCTCGGAAAAGAGGTCGCAGGTCAAAGGTCATTTGGGTCAGGGTCATGAAATTTTGAGGGTAGGTGTAAAATTGATCAATGCGAGGGTACTGAAAGTTTCGTCGCGATCGGCCGCTTTTTACGCGAGTTATTCGCGAAAAACCTTAAGGGGGGGTTGCATCACCCCCCTTGTGCCGGCGAGTTAATTCGAATTGATCTCTGATTCCTGCACTCCGAGAGAGAGATCATGTGGTTTGTAGTACCTACCTACTATGCATTTCAGACCCCATGAGACCCTGTTTTTCGGCGATAATTTCTTCAATTTTTGTCCAATTAGCTTGAAATTTTGGCAGACCATATTTCAGCTCAAGCGCCAATTTTTGTCAATATGGTCTCTTAACAAAATATCAAAATTTAGAGCACTTGTCGTTGGCTCGTGATGTTAATCAGTTTTTGCACCCGGATAGAGGCTCGCTCGTTGCCGCACCGGATTGGATAGGAGCGCTGGCCAATCACGTTACGCCGTGCTCAACTTGACTCCGCCCACCGGCCGTGACCGCGATGGGTCTATGCCGCTTCAGTCATAGGCGGCGGAACGGGGGGGGGGGGCACCGGGGCACCGTGCCCCCCCTTGGATTCTGCAAGGGGGGCACCAATAGCAAGGTGCCCCCCCTTAAATTTGATGTATTAGTACCAGGGGCGGATTCGGGAAAACTCGGGAAATTCGGGAAAGGGGAGGTTCATGAATCGAAGTGGTGCCCCTACCTAGTACCTATGCCCAAAATTAAAACCTCAACGGATTTCGCCCACTTAATTTTGGTGGTGCCCTATTTTCAGTTTTTTTTTTTTTTGCTTTATTTTTGGTTAGTCATGTGATGACTGGTGCCCCTGCTAAGCCGCTGGTGCCCCTGGAAAGACTGTGGTACCTACCTACCCTGCCCCCTGACAAGCCTACGGTGGGCCCTGACATGACTTAGGTGCCCATGGGCCCTGACAGGCCCGTGGTGCCCCTGACAGGCCTGTGGTGTCCTTGCTAGGCATGTGGTGTCCCTGGGCCTTGGCAGGTTTGTGGTGCCCCTGTTAGAACGTAGGTGCCCTTGACAGGTTTGTGGTGCCTCTGACAATCCTAAATTGCCAACGACAGGCTTGTGGTGCCCTTGACAGGCCCATGGTGCCCTTGAGAAGCCGGTGGTTCCCCTGCGAAGCCGATAGTGTCCCTGACAGGCCTCTGGTGCCCCTGGCAGGTCTGTGGTGCCCCTGGAAGACCTGTAGTGCTTTTGCTAGGCCGATGGTGCTCCTGACAGGCCTGTGGTGCCACTGACAGGCCCGTGGTGCCCCTGCTAGGCCTTTGGCACCCCTGGCGGGCCTGTGGTGCCCCTGTCGGCTGTCAGGCCTGTGGTGCTCCTGGCAGGCATGTGGTGACCCCAGGCCCTAAGTCATGACACATGTGACCTCCACCCTGGGATTCGCCACTGATTAGTACTGCGATGGCTTCTTGGGAATTATACATGTAGGATAAATGGAATTTATCAAACGACAATAAGGAAGAGACAAACACATAGGTACTTGAGGATCAGCTTAAAGTTAACCACACATACGGGCAGGGGTGTAATTTTCCTAAAATGATTGTGGGTGCCCAGCTGTAGGGGCGCCCGGCGCCAGGCCGTTTTGGGGCGCGATAGATATTCTTTATGTGGGAGCCTAAATTAACACCGAATTTGATAACATTGCTAGCCGAATGGCGCTTCAAGTGACGTGTCTGACTAAGCAAATACACGCTTAAAAGTGGAAACTGACCGGAAGGACGTAAAAAATATGTAGAGAGGCGCCATCCAGTAGGAGGGGCACCAAATGTGGAGGCGCCAGACGGTTACGACTTACGAGGGCGCCGTGAGACGATGAAAAGGGCGCCATTCTCTTAGGAGGGCGCCGAGTGATTGAAAACGCTATGTGGTCTAGGGGCGCTAAGAGGCCAGAAGGGCGCCGCACAGTCAGTAGTGCTACGTTGGTGGGGACGTGGGGGCGCCAGATGGTTACGAGGGCGCCTTGAGATCATGAAAAGGGCGCCATTCTCGTAAAAGGGTGCCGAGTGATTGAAAACGCTATATGTGGTTCAGGGGCGCTGAGAGGCCAGAAGGGCGCCGAATAGTCGAGGGATGCACGGTGAACAGAGACCTAAGGACGCGAGACGGTCAGGAGGGCGCCGTTAGACCATGAGAATGGCGCGGTGCTGTCAAAAGTGCGCCATTCTCCCAGAAGGGCGCCGAGTGATGATTAAAAACGCTATCCATGCTCGGGGTTACATGAGCAGAGTTAATACGCATTACAAACGGACTACAATGGTGAGCGAATAGGAAAATCCGTTCCTGATACGCATTTACTTGCTCATGTAACCCCGGTACATGAACGCGAGACGGTTAGGAGGACGCCGTTAGAGCATGCGAAGGGCACCGTGCTCTCGAAAGGACGCTTGCAGCCTTGTAAAAGACTTGTGGGTGCTTTTTCATCATTGTGGGGGCATAATTCAGGATTGTGGGTGCATATGCCCCCACAAAGAGATATAAAATTAGGTACACCCCTGCATACGGGGGTGAACTGCAATTTTCGTTTAGTAAAAAAAAAAAATCATCGTGTCAGGGCTGTGACGAAAAATAAGTGGCCTAAATCCGATGAGAAAACAGGATTTGGGGGTACCCTAGGTTTGGCTCCTTGAGCCATGGTGCCCCCCCTTGTCTCAAATCGTTCCGCCGCCTATGGCTTCAGTCGGTGTCAGCACCGCGAAGAGGTCGCAGCGGGACCACATAATGAAGACAAGTTAAGCTGGCAACGTTGTTTCGGGACGAAAGCCAAAAAATTATCCGTTCGAGGGCATTTGGTGTCCTCTTCTCCTTATTTTGGTATTTAAACGTCGAACCAGCTCAGAATATTCAGAATGATCAGAATCAAAGCTAGGATCTATTGGAACGGAACCGGCCGTAGAAGGAAAGATAGATGGACTCTTGAACTCTGAATATTTATTTAAGCCGGAGTTGCACCTATCTCATCGTCAGGTTGGGTCAGGTCACTACCCGATTACCTATAAGATCATGCGTAAGCCTCTGCATGACCAAAAAATATTGATATATTTGGCAGCGTCAATAGATGTTTCTGAGGAAGGCGCAGAAAGCAACAGGGTAGGATGAAGAGTCTCGGGCACGGCCGATTGCCTGGGGCATCGCTCCAGCGAGACGACCGTATTCGTGATTCGTGAAGCGGTGCGGGGCGCCGGGTGGGGCAGAAGCGTAATGTGTCGTATGGTAGAATGTCATGTGTGTGTGTTATATTGTTAAGGCGTGCACAGAAAGAAATAGGAATGTGGCAGGCGGACGTTGGGCACTACACGAGACCGATCATCAAGAAACACAAAACTTTTTTTTTTTGCAAAACTTATGTAGCAGTAGGTATGTCCTCAATGGTGAGGTAACTATCTCTATTCTCTAGGCTTTTACTTTTCATGTTTGCATTTCAACACATAATATCTGGGGGTAAAGTTAGTCCGGCGACCTCCTCAACCGAAGTCGATGACAAAATGGATTACTCCTGAAGGTGTTCAATGCTTATGTTGCACCGGGATGATATGAATCGATCACACCGGCATACATTCCTAATCAAATTTCATATATCAAACACATAAATTGCATCCTATTAATGGTGATTCTATTTTGCAATTTGAACGTAGTCTGACACGATACATAATTTTACGCAATCATTTGAAATCAACAGCGTTTTTTATGTGCGCTTTTTTCACAAGCCCCGAATCTTGTGTGGAAATAGATATTTTGTTGTGACTGAACAAGGTGTACGTATACATTTGTGATAAATGGAAAGTCAAGGGCTTCAGCTAGTGCGTTACTTATGCGCGCTAACTATTTAGCTCATTCGATGAAGTTACGGCTGCAACGACAACTGCACGGCAGCTTCGCTCCATGCGAGCCGCCCCGGTGCGACAGCTACTGCCCCGCCCGCTCCACGCAGTCGACTGACCGGCCAAGGTCACCGCCCCGTCCGCCGGGAGGGCGGAGCTTAATGGTCACGTGTTTGTGACGTCACACCTACGCACGGATAGCCTCTACTCCACTGACGGATTTACGGGGCCGATTTTAACATTACGAGGCAACGACAAGTACCCTAAAATTTGATATTTTGTTAAGAGACCATATTGACAAAAATTGGCGCTTGAGCTATAATGTGCATTGTGAAAATTTGAAGCAAATTGGACAAATATTAAATAAATAATCGCCGAAAAACAGGGTCTCATGGGGTCTGAAATGCATAGTAGGCATTGGATCTTATTACGGAGCGAGCGAAGCGAGCGGAGTCTTACGTAGAATAACGGAAATTTCTGAGTATGAGCGGCCGGCCGGCCGGCCGGCCGTGCGGACGCTTTTGCGAGGCTTATATCTCAGCAACCACTTGACCGATTTACATGCGGTAATTTTTGTAGGGTAGCTTCATTCCTTCTACCAAGTATTGGACTATTCCCGATGCATGTGGGTGACCCCTTATGCACGTGCCACGTGCAAAACGAAGAGGTGTCACTTTTGTAATTGTTGCAATATTTCGGTAACTACTTGGCCGATTGCGCTGAAAGTTGGCATGTAGGTAGGCACCCACTAGGCACTGCATATCCATGTGCCAGAGTTGGGGTGCCGCTGCACGTGCGCACGTGCAGGGGTCGTTTCCAGATCTCGAGAACGGCTCGACCGATTGCGCTCAAATTTGGTACACAGTTAGGGACAGAGGTCGATAAAATGCTTGGAGTTGCTCCAACGAACATCTTAGTCCCATCACTGTCTCCAGCTTAGCCCTCGCCTGGCGGGAGGGGGGATGCAGCCTCCCTAAGTTTTTTTTTTTTGTAAAAGGTGGTGTCGCGTAGCGCCGCAAAATTTGGCACAACGTCTGGGAATGAGCCTCTTGCGACATATCCTGAAAATTTCAAGTGCCAGTCATTTCAGGACCTGGACTATGACTATGAAAAGTACGACCAGTATTGGTACTCACACCTTTCCTTTGAATTAGACGGATAAACAGGCGCCATGCCTATAAATTTGCCCAAGCAAATGATATGCTAGATGAACAATGCATGCACAACTGTCTAATCACTGCCAATTGCCGCGTCGGCACACCGGCATCTCCTCACCTTCTCCCCACACGGCCTTGACTCCCCAACTCACACCATCACACTACTGCGTACGGTGACCGGTCACACGGTGGATCTGAATGCCTACGTTTTCATGCCAAAGTCTGAAACAACTAACGATTATCATCAGCGTAGAAATGTTGAAATTTAGCATTTTAAAGCTTTTAACTTAAAACTTTATAAGTGTGTTTTAACGCACTTGTCCTTATTGATTGAGAAAAGAGCGCACTTTTGATCGTATTACCTTCTACGAAGCAACGCAATCGAAGTGTGATTCCGGTCCACTGTGCGTTTTCAGGCGCGCTCGATAAAACACCCAGGCCTGGAGAAAGTTGGAAGGGTGATTTTCTGATCCTCCTTACCACAAAATGACCCTAAGCGAAAAAATGCCCGCGGGGCGCTGCCAACGCGTGCCAGCGGCCCTGCTAGTAAGGGCGAAAATCAATGCATGTGTATGGGGAGCACACCCTTAGCGCTACGATGGCTCCTTGGAGACACCTGGAGAAACCTCTGCCGGCAGAAGGGTCAGGTCCCTCGCAGACGGCGCGGCACGGCGGGAGCTTAGCGGGTGGCCTAGCCGGAAAGAGGATAAAAATAGCCGACTGGCCCGAACCAGCGAGGGGTGACCGAAGGGTGACCAGGAGTGAATGAGGGAACATACACGCGGTACCGAGCAGCCGATAACAGCACCGGACGATTAGAAAGTCATAAGTCAATGCTGCATTTTAGGCGTAAGGAAGCATCCATGTAGACGGGCGGACTGTCTCCAGCTCTTCCAAGTATTGCTAATATCTTGCGCCAACGAGCGTTGGCACGTTGGAAGTTTTATCGACCACTGGTTAGGGACCGGTTACTAGGGTGCCGTGCACAAGTCAGTTGGGACCCATTTTGCACGTGCGCACGTGCAGGGTGCCGCTTCCAGATCTCGAGAACGGCTGGGCCGATTGTGCCCAAATTTGGCACATCGCTAGAGACCAGTCAGTAGGGTGCCCTGCACAAGTCAGTTGGAGGTACCCCCTCGAAATTTCGCACGTGCAAGACTCACCCCCTCGCTCGCTCCGTTAGTCGCCCCAAAAGGCGCTATACTGGTCTTATTACGGAGCGAGCGAAGCGAGCGTAGTCTTTCCTTAGATTAACGGAAATTTCTGAGTATGAGCGGCCGGCCGGCCGGCCGGCCGTGCGGACGCTTTTGCGAGGCTTATATCTCAGCAACCACTTGACCGATTTACATGCGGTAATTTTTGTAGGGTAGCTTCATTCCTTCTACCAAGTATTGGACTATTCCCGATGCATGTGGGTGACCCCTTATGCACGTGCCACGTGCAAAACGAAGAGGTGTCAGTTTTGCAATTGTTGCAATATCTCGGTAACTACTTGGCCGATTGCGCTGAAAGTTGGCATGTAGGTAGGCACCCACTAGGCACTGCATATCCATGTGCCAGAGTTGGGGTGCTGCTGCACGTGCGCACGTGCAGGGGTCGTTTCCAGATCTCGAGAACGGTTCGACCGATTGCGCTCAAATTTGGTACACAGTTAGGTACCGGTTAGTAGGGTGCCGTGCACAAGTCAGTTGGAACCCATTTTGCACGTGCGCACGTGCAGGGTGCCGCTTCCAGATCTCGAGAACGGCTGGGCCGATTGTGCCCAAATTTGGCACATCGCTAGAGACCGGTTAGTAGGGTGCCGTGCACAAGTCAGTTGGAGGTACACCCTCGCAATTTCGCACGTGCAAGGCCCACCCTCTCGCTCGCTCCGTTAGTCGCCCCCAAAGGCGTTATACTGGTCAGTTATCTTACATGATATATATCTATGGCTACGCTGTTTATCGGACGAGAGCTTTTTATGCAATATAAATTTCCTGTGTTTCTTTGTGATATGGTAGCATTGTTTTGTCACGCTCCCACCATTTTTGTCCAGGATAGTAGCCATTTCTTTTAAATGTATTACGTCAAAATAGTCACCAATGAAATGTCGAGTTTCATCCTGTGGATAACGTTTGAAATGAGAAAGCTAATTTCTGTATTTGCGTTTGATTTAGTGCATTTGAGCTAATCAAAAATGTGGAAACTGTTCAAAAAGCCAGGAAAAAAGCAAGTAAAAACTAAAAACTTAAACCAGATGTTTTTCATAATTCCGTTATTCTTATGACGTCAGCAAATAGAAAAGATTCCCATCACACAATAAACAATTAATGCTCCTTGTTTTTCCTTTCTTTTCCATCGCGCGATTCGATTCCAGGACAAATCTTCGTATGGCATTTCTTCGTCGCGCAATTCTTCGTCCGCATTTCTTCGTCCGCAAATCTTCGTCGGCGCATTTATTCGTGTCGCATAACTTCGTCTCGCATTTCTTCGTAAGCGCAAATATTCGTAGCGCATTTTTTCGTATCCGCATTTCTTCGTACGCGCATTTCTTCGTCAAGCATTTTTTCGTCCACGCATTTCTTCGTCTACGCAAATCTTCGTCCGCATTTCTTCGTCCACGCAAATCTTCGTCTGCGCATATCTTCGTCCGCAAATCTTCGTCCCCGCAAATCTTCGTCCGCAAATCTTCGTCCGCATTTTTTCGTCCACGCATTTCTTCGTCTACGCAAATCTTCGTCCGCATTTCTTCGTCCACGCAAATCTTCGTCCCGGCAAATCTTCGTCCGCAAATCTTCGTCCGCAAAACTTCGTCTGCAAAACTTCGTCCGCAAATCTTCGTCCGCATTTTTCGTCCACGCATTTCTTCGTCCACGCAAATCTTCGTCCGCAAATCTTTGTCTGCGCATATTTTCGTCCGCAAACCTTTGTCTCCGCTATCTTCGTCTCCGCAAACATTCGTCCACAAATGTGGTTCAATAAAACCATGAAGAAATATCAGACCATCAAGTGATTGACGAATTTAATGCATGGAATGGATGATCGAAACTTTTGAAGTCAGGTAGATGAGGTCTGGACTGTCAGGTGAAGCTATTGTATTTGGGAGCCGAGAATTGAAACATTCCATATCATTTGTGTCCCGGGCATTCTTTTTTCGCGGTCGTTGAATGACAATATTATCTCTTTTACCCTCGCCGGCATAGGCGGCGGAACGGGGAGGGCACCGGGGCACCGTTCCCCTCTTTAGTTTTGGCCTTTTAACAGTAGCCCTATGGGCGTGTAGGGATCATCTATGCGATTTGTCATTTCATGTTGTCATTTTCATTTATGTCACCGCTTTATCAATCAATCTGTTACCTCTTGTCAATTGCGCGTCAAGTTTGTTTGTCATTTGTAAACCGGCCTGCCGCTGGCCTCAAGGAAGTACGTTTAGGAGCCCATTGTCGTGACGTCATGACTGTGGACAAAGGTCGCGGTAGGGGCTCTCCCGGCAGCCGGACGGTGACTCATACGTTAAGCTTGTCTCTCGCCGCGCCTGCGGGCATATTGGTAGTACTAGGGACGGCCAGCATGTGACCGCGGTTTTCGGCGACATTGTCAATTCGTTTCTCGACTCTGCTGTTCGCTGCAAGACCAATACACATAGAAAACGGCTCGGGCATTTGGAGAAGAGCGGCTACTCTGAGGCAAGGGAAGAACACGGAGATTCACACAAACGACCTGACTAGGTTGCACCGGCCACAGTCGACCGAGGTGGGCTTCTGCGCCCTTAAAGACGCCTCTGACTGGCCATTGCGCTGACACCCTGGTCGGACCACGGTCATTGATCGGACCCTGCCACTGGTTCGTGCTCAGGCTGCCTTAGCGGGTAGACCTGCTCGACCAGACGCCCACTGGTGGGCGAGTGCTCGGTTCCGACTTTCACCGCCGGTCCAACAGCGTTCTGCTGGTTCCCGCCGATCCGGTTACGACACCGCAAGTGCCGTACCGACTCGGGCGTCCCAGGTGGGCGTAACGGTTACCACACCAGTTCGCGACCCCCAGGCTCTGTCAGCCGTCGTACGGCTCTCGGACGGACACTCTAATAGATCAGCCACAGATCAATAGATTGTCACAGACCGTCCGTCCAGCCACGCGCTACCCACAGCGCAGTACGACAATTGGTGACCCCGACGTGATCTCCGTGTTCTTCCCTTGCCTCAGAGTAGCCGCTCTTCTCCAAATGCCCGAGCCGTTTTCTATGTGTATTGGTCTTGCAGCGAACAGCAGAGTCGAGAAACGAATTGACAATGTCGCCGAAAACCGCGGTCACATGCTGGCCGTCCCTAGTACTACCAATATGCCCGCAGGCGCGGCGAGAGACAAGCTTAACGTATGAGTCACCGTCCGGCTGCCGGGAGAGCCCCTACCGCGACCTTTGTCCACAGTCATGACGTCACGACAATGGGCTCCTAAACGTACGGGCAGCGGCCGCCTCAGGGGTGCCGCCGTGACCTTTGCACGACACGTTCTATAGCGTATGGCACAGCGGTTAGCAGGAAGGTTGAGGCCAGCGGCAGGCCGGTTTACAAATGACAAACAAACTTGACGCGCAATTGACAAGAGGTAACAGATTGATTGATAAAGCGGTGACATAAATGAAAATGACAACATGAAATGACAAATCGCATAGATGATCCCTACAGGCGTTGCATGGAAAGAATGGGACTAAAAGTCGGCAGTGCCGTGCCCCCCCCCCTAATTGAAGGTGTTCCGCCGCTTCTGCTCGCCGGACCTATTTGTTTTCTACATACACGCCGGCCGAGGGGGGGGCGGGTACGACCCCCCCCCATCACCGTTTCGCCACTGGTGGAGCTAGCGCGTCGCGGGAAAAAACGAGCGTGTGCGCCGTTACGAGACGCAGAGATTAATACCCGATTTTAAGGCCTTCTAGGTCAGGGGTCGGCTTACGGCCCGCGGGCCGGATCCGGCCAGGTGGGTGACGGTTGGATCCGGCCCGCGACCAGCTGACGTCCGGCCCGCGGCTGGTATCAGCGACTTACATCGTGTTCCGGCCCGCGGTTCCTTCAGAAATCGACTCCGATATAAAAGTGACTTAAATGTGCTTTGGCACAATAGTTCTTCCTTCGCACACTTCATGAGTTTATAAACACCATTTGCGGGTGTTTTTGTCTAATTCTACTTCTAGACAAAACTTCCGCGGGCCGGACGTCAGATGGTCGCGGGCCGGATCCAACCGTCACCCTCCTGGCCGGATCCGGCCCGCGGGCTGTAAGCCGACCCCTGACCTAGAAGGCCTTAAAATCGGGTATTAACCTCTGCGTCTCGTAACGGCGCACACGCTCGTTTTTTCCGCGACGCGCTAGCTCCACCAGTGGCGAAACGGCGATGGGGGGGGGGGGTCGTACCCGCCCCCCCTCGGCCGGTGTGTATGTAGAAAACAAATAGGTCCGGCGAGCAGTAGCGGCGGAACACCTTCAATTAGGGGGGGGGGGGGCACGGCACGGCACTGCCGACTTTTAGTCCCATTCTTTCCATGCAACGCCCATAGGGCTACTGTTAAAATGCCAAAATCAAAGAGGGGAACGGTGCCCCGGTGCCCTCCCGGCTCCCCGTTTCGCCGCCTATGCCGGCGAGGGTACAAGAGATTATATTGTCATTCATCGACCGCGAAAAAAAATGTCCGGGACACAAATGATATGAAATGTTTCAATTCTCGGCTCTCAAATACAATAGCTTCACCTGACAGACCTCATCTACCTGACTTCAAAAGTTTCGATCATCCATTCCATGCATTAAATTCGTCAATCACTTGATGGTCTGATATTTCTTTATGGTTTTATTGAACCACATTTGTGGACGAATGTTTGCGGAGACGAAGATAGCGGAGACAAAGGTTTGCGGACGAAAATATGCGCAGACAAAGATTTGCGGACGAAGATTTGCGTGGACGAAGAAATGCGTGGACGAAAAATGCGGACGTAGATTTGCGGACGAAGATTTGCGGACGATGATTTGCGGACGAAGTTTTGCGGACGAAGATTTGCGGACGAAGATTTGCCGGGACGAAGATTTGCGTGGACGAAGAAATGCGGACGAAGATTTGCGTAGACGAAGAAATGCGGGGACGAAAAAATGCGGACGAAGATTTGCGGACGAAGATTTGCGGGGACGAAGATTTGCGGACGAAGATATGCGCAGACGAAGATTTGCGTGGACGAAGAAATGCGGACGAAGATTTGCGTAGACGAAGAAATGCGTGGACGAAAAAATGCTTGACGAAGAAATGCGCGTACGAAGAAATGCGGATACGAAAAAATGCGCTACGAATATTTGCGCTTACGAAGAAATGCGAGACGAAGTTATGCGACACGAATAAATGCGCCGACGAAGATTTGCGGACGAAGAAATGCGGACGAGGAATTGCGCGACGAAGAATTGCCATACGAAGATTTGTCCGGTTACGCGCGATTCCATGATTCCATGATTCACGTTCGTATAATTGCATGCAGATTGATATCAATCTCGTACATGCAGATTCCGGACAATTTCAAATCGGCTCAAAATGGGCATATAGACCAAACAGGATACGCTGATCACGAATCCGAAGTCTGTTCCGCGGCACATATGAAACTTTTCCCGGAATTTCCGAATTCCGAATCTGCATGCGGATTCCGGACAATTTCAAATCGGCTCAAAATGGGCATATAGACCAAACAGGATACGCTGATCACGAATCCCAAGTCCGTTCCGCGGCACATATGAAACTTTTCCCGGAATTTCCGAATTCCGAATCTGCATGCGGATTCCGGACAATTTCAAATCGGCTCAAAATGGGCATATAGACCAAACAGGATACGCTGATCACGAATCCGAAGTCCGTTCCGCGGCACATATGAAACTTTTCCCGGAATTTCCGAATTCCGAATCTGCATGCGGATTCCGGACAATTTCAAATCGGCTCAAAATGGGCATATAGACCAAACAGGATACGCTGATCACGAATCCGAAGTCCGTTCCGCGGCACATATGAAACTTTTCCCGGAATTTCCGAATTCCGAATCTGCATGCGGATTCCGGACAATTTCAAATCGGCTCAAAATGGGCATATAGACCAAACAGGATACGCTGATCACGAATCCGAAGTCCGTTCCGTGGCACATATGAAACTTTTCCCGAAATTTCCGAATTCCGAATCTGCATACGGATTCCGGACAATTTCAAATCGGCTCAAAATGGGCATATAGACCAAACAGGATACGCTGATCACGAATCCGAAGTCTGTTCCGCGGCACATATGAAACTTTTCCCGGAATTTCCGAATTCCGAATCTGCATGCGGATTCCGGACAATTTCAAATCGGCTCAAAATGGGCATATAGACCAAACAGGATACGCTGATCACGAATCCGAAGTCCGTTCCGCGGCACATATGAAACTTTTCCCGGAATTTCCGAATTCCGAATCTGCATGCGGATTCCGGACAATTTCAAATCGGCTCAAAATGGGCATATAGACCAAACAGGATACGCTGATCACGAATCCGAAGTCCGTTCCGCGGCACATATGAAACTTTTCCCGGAATTTCCGAATTCCGAATCTGCATGCGGATTCCGGTCAATTTCAAATCGGCTCAAAATGGGCATATAGACCAAACAGGATACGCTGATCACGAATCCGAAGTATGTTCCGCGGCACATATGAAACTTTTCCCGGAATTTCCGACTTCCGAATCTGCATGCGGATTCCGGACAATTTCAAATCGGCTCAAAATGGACATATAGACCAAACAGGATACGCTGATCACGAATCCGCAGTCTGTTCCGCGGCACATATGAAACTTTTCCCGGAATTTCCGAATTCCGAATCTGCATGCGGATTCCGGACAATTTCAAATCGGCTCAAAATGGGCATATAGACCAAACAGGATACGCTGATCACGAATCCGAAGTCCGTTCCGCGGCACATATTAAACTTTTCCCGGAATTTCCGAATTCCGAATCTGCATGCGGATTCCGGACAATTTCAAATCGCCTCAAAATCGGCATGTAGACCAAACAGGACACGCTGATCACGAATCCGAAGTCCGTTCATGCCGATTTTGAGGCGATTTGAAAGGGTCCGGAATCTGCATGCCGATCCGTAATTCGTCAATTACGGGAAAAGTTTCATATGTGCCGCGGAACGGACTTCGGATTCGTGATCAGCGTGTCCTGTTTGGTCTACATGCCGATTTTGAGGCGATTTGAAAGGGTCCGGAATCTGCATGCCGATCCGTAATTCGTCAATTACGGGAAAAGTTTCATATGTGCCTCGGAACGGACTTCGGATTCGTGATCAGCCTGTCCTGTTTGGTCTACATGCCAATTTTGAGGCGATTTGAAAGGGTCCGGAATCTGCATGCAGATCCGTAATTCGTCAATTACGGGAAAAGTTTCATATGTGCCGCGGAACGGACTTCGGATTCGTGATCAGCGTGTCCTGTTTGGTCTACATGCCGATTTTGAGGCGATTTGAAAGGGTCCGGAATCTGCATGCCGATCCGTAATTCGTCAATTACGGGAAAAGTTTCATATGTGCCGCGGAACGGACTTCGGATTCGTGATCAGCCTGTCCTGTTTGGTCTACATGCCCATTTTGAGCCGATTTGAAATTGTCCGGAATCCGCATGCAGATTCGGAATTCGGAAATTCCGGGAAAAGTTTCATATGTGCCGCGGAACAGACTTCGGATTCGTGATCAGCGTATCCTGTTTGGTCTATATGCCCATTTTGAGCCGATTTGAAATTGTCCGGAATCCGCATGCAGATTCGGAATTCGGAAATTCCGGGAAAAGTTTCATATGTGCCTTGGAACGGACTTCGGATTCGTGATCAGCGTATCCTGTTTGGTCTATATGCCCATTTTGAGCCGATTTGAAATTGTCCGGAATCCGCATGCAGATTCGGAATTCGGAAATTCCGGGAAAAGTTTCATATGTGCCGCGGAACGGACTTCGGATTCGTGATCAGCGTATCCTGTTTGGTCTATATGCCCATTTTGAGCCGATTTGAAATTGTCCGGAATCCGCATGCAGATTCGGAATTCGGAAATTCCGGGAAAAGTTTCATATGTGCCGCGGAACAGACTTCGGATTCGTGATCAGCGTATCCTGTTTGGTCTATATGCCCATTTTGAGCCGATTTGAAATTGTCCGGAATCCGCATGCAGATTCGGAATTCGGAAATTCCGGGAAAAGTTTCATATGTGCCGCGGAACGGACTTCGGATTCGTGATCAGCGTATCCTGTTTGGTCTATATGCCCATTTTGAGCCGATTTGAAATTGTCCGGAATCCGCATGCAGATTCGGAATTCGGAAATTCCGGGAAAAGTTTCATATGTGCCGCGGAACGGACTTCGGATTCGTGATCAGCGTATCCTGTTTGGTCTATATGCCCATTTTGAGCCGATTTGAAATTGTCCGGAATCCGCATGCAGATTCGGAAGTCGGAAATTCCGGGAAAAGTTTCATATGTGCCGCGGAACGGACTTCGGATTCGTGATCAGCGTATCCTGTTTGGTCTATATGCCCATTTTGAGCCGATTTGAAATTGTCCGGAATCCGCATGCAGATTCGGAATTCGGAAATTCCGGGAAAAGTTTCATATGTGCCGCGGAACGGACTTCGGATTCGTGATCAGCGTATCCTGTTTGGTCTATATGCCCATTTTGAGCCGTTTTGAAAGGGTCCGGAATCTGCATGCAGATCCGTAATTCGTCAATTACGGGAAAAGTTTCATATGTGCCGCGGAACGGACTTCGGATTCGTGATCAGCGTGTCCTGTTTGGTCTACATGCCGATTTTGAGGCGATTTGAAAGGGTCCGGAATCTGCATGCCGATCCGTAATTCGTCAATTCCGGGAAAAGTTTCATATGTGCCGCGGAACGGACTTCGGATTCGTGATCAGCGTATCCTGTTTGGTCTATATGCCCATTTTGAGCCGATTTGAAATTGTCCGGAATCCGCATGCAGATTCGGAATTCGGAAATTCCGGGAAAAGTTTCATATGTGCCGCGGAACGGACTTCGGATTCGTGATCAGCGTATCCTGTTTGGTCTATATGCCCATTTTGAGCCGATTTGAAATTGTCCGGAATCCGCATGCAGATTCGGAATTCGGAAATTCCGGGAAAAGTTTCATATGTGCCGCGGAACGGACTTCGGATTCGTGATCAGCGTATCCTGTTTGGTCTATATGCCCATTTTGAGCCGATTTGAAATTGTCCGGAATCCGCATGCAGATTCGGAATTCGGAAATTCCGGGGAAAGTTTCATATGTGCCGCGGAACGGACTTCGGATTCGTGATCAGCGTATCCTGTTTGGTCTATATTCCCATTTTGAGCCGATTTGAAATTGTCCGGAATCCGCATGCAGATTCGGAATTCGGAAATTCCGGGAAAAGTTTCATATGTGCCGCGGAACGGACTTCGGATTCGTGATCAGCGTATCCTGTTTGGTCTATATGCCCATTTTGAGCCGATTTGAAATTGTCCGGAATCCGCATGCAGATTCGGAATTCGGAAATTCCGGGAAAAGTTTCATATGTGCCGCGGAACAGACTTCGGATTCGTGATCAGCGTATCCTGTTTGGTCTATATGCCCATTTTGAGCCGATTTGAAATTGTCCGGAATCTGCATGTACGAGATTGATATCAATCTGCATGCAATTATACGAACGTCCATGATTCCATGATTCGTGTCGTCGATCTTGCGTCGATCATTTGTCGATCGTGTCAATACGGCGTCATATAGCGATATAGCCTTGATATAGCTGATATAGCGTATCAGTATAGCGTGTTTCATCATCATATGGATTGGGAAGTGGAATAGTTTTTTCGAGGACAATACATGCGTTGTAAGGGATATTGCTGATACATAAAAAGTAAAACAAATTTCAATTTGTCAGCAGGCAGCTCTGGTGCTGTAAAAGGGAATGCTGTTCCATTCTGATTCCCATTCCAATTCAATGGAATCTTGATCTTGAATTGAAATTTAGTGTGGTTTACTTGCAATCAGTGTTGCCAAACACTAGTGAGTGTCAAAATTTAGAATGGAAACAGACTACCGTTTGTTGCTCCAGAAACGGTAAGTTTGTACTTTTTAGTTTTATTCATTTTACCTACTTTCACTCATCACTGTTCTAATAATTGCAATGCTTAGATGCATTGTTTTTTATTTTGCTTTGATACTTGACACTGTTTGTGAGCTCAGGCACATAGCTATGATTTTGCTCAGGGAGGGGGCGGCAGGGGCCACAGGTTGCAGCCCAGTGTTGTACCCTCTCCAAAAAAGGAAAACTCGGATTTTGCCCACTATTTTTGGTATTTATATACTTTAGGTCCGCAAAAGATACGGATATATAAAAGCCATTCACAAGACACTCTAAGATCTCCTGATTTCATTTCTGATACTTATTCCTTCTAGAAACGAATTTAAAAGCAACAGCACACTATTTAGTATTTACCGTCACTGCCAACCTCCAGCTCTCATCTCCGACCGGAACTGCACAGTGCGCGCGTCAAAAGACCGTCCAAGGTTGAGCGAATTTACGAATGATACGAAGTTGTAAGGAAAATGACGTCATAAGAATGAGCGAATTTAAAGATGATACAAAATTGTAAGGAAAGTGACGTCAAAATAATCGTGGCGAAGCAGTGCAGTGCCGAAGGCACTGCCTTAGGAGAGATTACAGGCAATGGTAAGTCAAATATTTTTAGGTTAAGTGGTTGTGTATCTGGCTTCAGGCCGAAGGCCTGAAGCCTGATGCATAACCACTTAACCTAAAAATATTTGACTTACCATTGCTTGCAATCTATTCCTGCAAGTAACTTTTTCCTTATCCCCCGGTAGGCAAACATCAGTAGGTCAGGTTAGGTAAGGTTTGATTATGTTGTGACCATTTTTTGATGTTTCATTGGCTTATGACGTCATTTTCATAACGTCGAAAATCAAATGAATATCCACATAATTTATTATTCAAAAGGGCAACGTTGTACGCTTCATTTTCTTCGCAGGCGTGGTTTTTCTTCGGTGTATTTATGCAGTGCGGGGTGGGTTTTTGGTATCTTTTTTTACATTTTTGACGCATTTCAACATCATATCTGAATTCAGGACATCAAATAAGGTAAGAATGTGAATTTTTCTTGTTAAAACAAGGTTTGCGGACGTAAAGTAAATATTTACCCTATTTTTTGGGCGTGGTGCAGCTGTTGTTATTTATTTTTATTTTTTATTTAATTTAATTTTACTTTTCACCTTCAGGGGGCCTTGGCCCTCACGGACCCCCTCCCTTGGCTATGTCCGTGTGTGAGCTGCTAGAGGTGTATTAGGCTTTATCTACTTTTTGCACCCTCTAAAAACTGAAAAATTGACAAAATAAAAACATGAAGGGAATGGGAAAGAACATATCCAATTCTTAGCATGAAAAGTGACACCACAGTCCGCACATCAATACTTGCAATACTTTTCATGTAAGAATAAGGTTACACCCAACCATTTGGCATCAAAGTCTAGTAGGGCAATCTGAATCTGACAATCCCTGATGCTTGATGTGATGTCACACTGTTGGATGACCAACAGCACTTTGCACTGAAGGATATGGCGGATTATTAGGCTGGGTATTGGGTGATTTTCATCCATTGCTTATATATGTAGCCTATCTAACATAATTTTATTGTGTTGAAGAGATTAACCATACCAAGACAAAAAGGTTTATTTAACTGAATAAAATAAAGGTTATTCAATGAAGGTTTTCAATAGGAAACTTCATCAATAATCTGTTATAGTGCCACTGTAATCAGTCATTTCAACAGTTATCCTCTTAAGTACAGTTTAATCTGTAGATCAAGCTTATACTAACCAGTATAGCGCCTTTTGGGGCGACTAACGGAGCGAGCGAGGGGGTGAGTCTTGCACGTGCGAAATTTCGAGGGGGTACCTCCAACTGACTTGTGCACGGCACCCTACTGACCGGTTTCTAGCGATGTGCCAAATTTGAGCACAATCGGCCCAGCCGTTCTCGAGATCTGGGAGCGGCACCCTGCACGTGCGCACGTGCTAAATGGGTCCCAACTGACTTGTGCACGGCACCCTACTAACTGGTCCCTAACCGTGTACCAAATTTGAGCGCCATCGGTCCAGCCGTTCTCGAGATCTGGAAACGACCCCTGCACGTGCGCACGTGCAGCAGCACCCCAACTCTGGCACATGGATATGCAGTGCCTAGTGGGTGCCTACCTACATGCCAAGTTTCAGCGCAATCGGCCAAGTAGTTACCGAGATATTGCAACAATTACAAAAGTGACACCTCTTCGTTTTGCACGTGGCACGTGCATAAGGGGTCACCCACATGCATCGGGAATAGTCCAATACTTGGTAGAAGGAATGAAGCTACCCTACAAAAATTACCGCGTGTAAATCGGTCCAGTGGTTGCTGAGATATAAGCCTCGCAAAAGCGTCCGCACGGCCGGCCGGCCGGCCGGCCGGCCGGCCGGCCGGCCGCTCATACTCAGAAATTTCCGTTATTCTACGTAAGACTCCGCTCGCTTCGCTCGCTCCGTAATGAAAATGTATTGAGCAGCTTTAGCAGTCAAAATCTACTAAAAAACCTCAATTTCTTTATTAAAGATTGTGGCCTAACAGAATTTCTACACATTGTTGTTAAATAATGTTGAACTTCAGATCAAGATAATATGTGGGACAGTGACTGTACCTAGCTGATTTGGTTTCAGTTTGGTCATTGCATTTTGATATATGGTAAAAAGTGATAGCATATTCCATGATAAAAATGAAGACAAATGTAATCACTTAGACCTTGAATATTTAGCCATAACATGAAGAGTCAACAATGAGACACATACCTACCCACTGATTGCTGAGTCATTAGTTCCAAAATGCATTATTACCTGTCTATTGCACATACTGCCAAAATTTCATGAAAATACTGATAACACACAACAGCCAAATCATGGTATCAAAGGTTAAATCTAGGTTTTTGATCTATCCCTTGCTTAATGCCTGGGTGCACAAATAAAGTAGGAATTTATTCAATGAGCCCACTTTTGTCACTTTTTTGCATTTTCATGCAAAAGTCCTTCTTTGAAGTTGTAATATTGCATTGCTTTTCAGTGAAGAAAATGAAAGGTAAAATAAAAGGTTTTGTGTGTCCATATTGTTGAGTTTGTATGGTATTTATGATCATATCACATATATATCATAAGTTGGATACATGTCTTTTATTAGGTATACCATTGTCATCAAAATATTCACACCCTTTTTAGAAACTTGAGCTATGCAGGAATTTTAGTTAAATTATCATCTATACAATGGAGAAAGTGTCATCAACTATCAATGTTCCTTACAATATCATCACATCCAGTTTCATGCCAGTATTTGACATGTGTACCATACTGCCCAGTCACATACATGGAACATTCTCCCTTTGCGCCCAATAATCCCCCTCCCCCCCCCCCCCCCCAGCATCAGCCCATGGTGGTTCAAGGTCCAATACTCTTGTGTGTGTCCGCCGTTAGTCGCCGGCCATTACGGAGCGCTGGTCAAGGAGAGTCGGCCGGTACCGCCGCACGAAACCGTGGGCTCAGCGGCCGACCAGTGTTTATTGGTGTTTGGCACGATGTCGCGATAACGTTTGTACGGTTGGGCGTGGACGGATCAGCGTCAGTAGGGCTCAGCTGCAAAGGTCAGCAGACATGACTGTACGATGCGGTGTGGACGGGCGAGCGTCAGTACGACAGGGTTGTTCGGGTGGGCCGGCGCTATCCGTTTAGTACGGTTTGTATGGGTCAACCGGTATTGTGGTGGTGCGACTTGTACGAGTTAGCGTCCGTACAATCGAGAAGTAATATCCAATTCCTCGTTCACAGCTCAATGTTTTGAAATCGCCTTCTTGTTCAGGGACAGGGAAGTGTCTAACAATGATGAGATATGACCGATGTGTTCCCCTGTCACAGGAGGATGCCCCCGCTGCTGCTACTGCTGCTGCTGTCGGCGGCGGCGGCCGGCGCCGGCGGCTGCCCGGTCGACTGCAGCTGCCCCTCGGTCGGCACGGCGCTGTGCCGCGGCTGGCCGGCCGCCGCGGCTCTCTCCAACGTCACCCGTCTGGAGGTGCGCGGTGCCGCCGGGTCGCCGCCGAACGGGCTGTTCGCCAACGCCTCTCTGCTGGAGACGCTGCAGCTGCGCGACTGCGCGCGCCTCCGGCTGGCCGAGCGCAGCCTGGTCGGCCTGCACCTACTCCGACACCTGGCCGCCCCTGACTGCGGTCTGGCGGCGCTGCCGGCGCACGGACTGGCGCTGCTGCCCCGGCTGGAGGAGCTCGACCTCTCTGGTAACCGGCTGACGCGTCTGCACCGACACCAGTTCACCTACAACACACACCTGGCGCGGCTCAACCTCTCCGGAAACCCGCTGGCCGGCGGCGTACACTCGGAGGCATTTTTCGGCGCCGAGCGGCTGCGCGATCTGGACCTGAGCGGGTGCCGGCTGCGCCGCGCTCCCGGCGCCTGGTTCCGCCGTCTGCCGGCCCTGCAGAGGCTCGTGCTGGCCGGTAACGAGCTGACCAGCGTGCGCCGGGTGGACACCCGTGACTGGCGCTCGCTGCGGCATCTTGACCTCTCGGCCAATGCCATATCGCACGTGGAGCGCGGCGCGTTCAACGCATCGACGAATCTGACGCATGTAAATCTGTCTGGGAACTACCTGAGTGAGTTTCTCGGCACGGGGCTGAACTGCAGCGAACTGGACCTCAGCAACAACTCGTTTACGGTTGCGAACCGTTCTTACGTGGAACTGCCCGGTCGGCTGAGGGCTCTCACTCTGACAAACTGTGGGCGACTGATGCACGTCGGACGCAACCTGCTGCAGTTCAGCCTCGGCGTTCAGACGGTCAACATCAGCTCGAACGGCATGCTGACGGAGATAGAGCACACGACTTTCAGCCACCTGGATCGCCTGAAAGTGGTGGACTTGTCTGGGAACGCTCTGGAGAAGCTGCCGCGCAGTCTGTCCACAGCAACTCTGGACACACTCGAGCTGGTCGACAACAACTTCAGCTGTGACTGCAGTCTGCAGTGGTACAGCCGCGCGCACCCGCTGTCGCCCCTCACGTGCCGCATGGGTGACTCGACGGCTCGTCTGGCCGACGGGCTGGCTCACGTGCTGTGCGAGCCGGTCTCTGTGACTGTTCACCAGACCCAGGCCTGGGCGCCGTACAACGCTACGGCCACCCTCGAGTGTCAGCCGGCGGGCCACCCGGCGCCGGCGCTCACCTGGATCACGCCGCAGCGGTACGTGTTCCACTGGGTGCCCGAAGATGCGGACGATGCCGGAGACCGCCTCCACCCCGACCGACACACGGCGCATCTCGACGAACACCGCGAGCTCGACCACTACCGCGTGCTGTCGGACGGGAGGCTGCAGATCAGCGGTGTGGCAGAGCGTCACCGCGGGAGGTACGTGTGTCTGGCGGAGGGCGACGCCGGCTCGGCGGCCGGCGGTGTCTACCTGACAGTGGGCGTCAACAGCCTGCATGATGTGAAGATGATGGCGCTGCTGATGGCACTCACCGGCTGCGTCACAGCCATCACCTTCGCGCTGGTCGTCAGACTCGGCCTGTACATCTTCTACAAGTGAGTACCGAAAATGACGCCAGGGGTGGAGTGGGGTTCCGTGTCCTATCCGAAATAATGGGCTGTGTCGTTTCGTCGGGTAGAGAGAACGGAAACCTCCCAGTCGTCAGCTTGCTACATAGTACATAGCCCCATGCTACCTGTCATCAATTATCGATTATCTTGTATTACGTAACTACGGCTTTCGTGAATCGGCGCCCGAAACTTACCAAGACACGCCATAGGAATATTACATGGACTCGCGAGTTACAGTCGAGCTGAGAAACACAGTGAAATGCTGGTGCTCTCTTCGATTTAAGTGAAAGCGCAGAACCCCTTCTGAATGACAGCTACCTATTCATTCTAGGGCCCTTAGTTTCAAAGCATTTGAATTGAACCTTCCGCATCCATTCTCTATGATTTTTATTGCTGTCTTAGCGAGTTCGTGGCGAACGGTTTTCCTTTTGTTCATTGTATATGTCAGTCTAAACCAATTTCGGCGAATGGAACCTCTTGTCGAATGCCAACTCGTTAGATAGACTCAAATATGCTGTTATTAGCTTTAGTATCCTAGTTGTTAGAAGTTTTGACTACCAGGCTCGTTGCCTTGCTAAAAGCGGCCGACGCCGGTGCATTGGGCACATTTGCATTCGTTTCAGCTCGCGCCCCACGCCACCGGCAGTGGGTAGATCAATAAGTTAGGGTACAGACCCAAGGGCACCTACCGCATCCGTCAGTGGGGGGGGGGGGGGGGGGGGCACCTACCCTGCTAGGTGGACTTCACAGATACGAACGGCTTGATTGAGCTCATTGGAAGGATCGATTTTCGTTTATAAGTGACGGGTGACGCTGGAGACGGTCTCTAATTAAAGACAGCAGACATTTGCGCCAGGTGTTTTCAGCTAGACTGTTGTAATAGGGAGGCGCTATTTCCAGAAATAGCCCCGCCTTCAGACTATTGGTAATCGGTAATTGAGCGACCGAAGCTACAGAACATTAGGCGTTGTCTGGCCACTATCGGCGAAACTGACGTAGACCAATGGTAAACGACGCCGTGACTCGTGGGAAAGGGATCTACGCTGTGAATAGCTCAACTACTGTGACGTTTGGACCGTGCTGCGGGGTGGCAGTATGGGCCGAGCGGCCTTGCCAGTACCAGTTTTTGGTGGTTTCCGCTCCCCTCCTTACCTCCCCGTCGGTGGTGTGAAAGTGACCGGACGCCTTTCGCTAAGTGGAGCTTTGCAACTTGCTTTTCATGAATAACGTGGTTCGGTCGGTTTAAGTGGAGTCTTTTACCGTGGCTCGGTTGGTTTTGCCGCCACCTACGCCTTGTGCTATTTTATGCCAGCTGAATTTAGTAATTTATGTTTCCGTAACACGTGTTTAGAGTTTGGCTTACGTCAGGGTTCTATATTTCCCCTGATATTTTTATCTGGCTGATGACATCAACTCAGTCACCTGCCCGGGCCTGTCATACCACAGTGGCCGCCCCATCCACCTGACGGGAAATGGTGGGGCTCCCCCTGTCCAAATAACATTGCGCCTCTGCCGGTGCTGTCCCACTGGCAGCACTTCCCTTCTTCTCCTATCCAAATGGTGGTGCTCCTTCTACTGTATCTAACTGTCAGGGCTTCTCTTAATGCCTGGTCTATCCAAATGGCTTCTCTTGCTTTCCTTTCTGACTTTGCTCATCTTCCTGTGCGGACTGCCGACCAACTGACAGTACCACTGCGCTATTTCCCATCGTCCTGTCTGAGACCCATGCTGTATCGATGGCCGCCGGTGGCACCGGGCCCACGGCGGCGGGCGGAGGGCGCCGGAACGCCCCCCGCTGCTGGGCGCCGGTTTGTTGTGCCCTGCCGGACCTGGTCGCGCCCCCCCCCCCCCCCCCGTCCTCCCCCGCCTCGTCAGCGGGCGGGTCTCGGCGTGGCGTGATCGTTCCATTGATTTCGGATGGCCGACTCATGTCCGAGCACCCAGGCAACTAGACGGTACCGGCAGTGCTTAGAGCGACAGCAGTGCCGGAGCGGTATCCGCATTGCGCACTCGTTCGATGCGTTTCATGAATATTTAAAGGCATTGACGTTCGCTTTTATTCACTTAATTAAAGTTGCCTTCATGGTGTCCGCTTAATTAAACCATAAGCTGTTTGTTGAAGTGTCCGGTAAAAGGAACGGTAGAAATAGAGCTGGAAAGAAATTAAACGGTTACAACAGATTTAAAAAATTAAAGCTGCACCGGGTGTTGCATTGTTCCAGTGAAACATGTACAATTTGTATTCCGTCGTCGTCCTGGCGAGCTGAGACCACCCCTTCTGTACTCCACTTGTGGACCCTGCCTCCACTTGTGGACACATATGCTATGCCGGTACAGGACCCCGCGTTATCGACGTTTGGGAGGAGGTGTTCCGACTTTCGGCTGTGTTCTCAGTATTTGCTTTTTCCACGGATGGTGCTCTTTTTCACTGTGCAACCTGTCTCCCGTCAAATGCTGTGCATCGCAGTTCTTGTTTTCTGTGATTTGTTGTCGACCACTGTCTACCTCGGTGCGCAGTCTGTAACAACCGCAAGCTACCTTCTAAACCACGGGAATTTTAAGCTTTTTGATACGCTGAGTGTTTTGTTTCGTCGCACAATCGTAGGGGCTTTTCTTATCTCCTACGCTTCTTTCCCGCGTCTACGCTCAGCACAAGCTTATCGTGGCTACTGAGGAAAGGTGTTGATAACAGACAGATTAGTGATGTCAGTTACGGAAAATCGTAATACCGATACCAAACCAAATACCAACAATACCCATGGAAAAATACCGAAACCGACCCGACTTGGGAATATGAGGAAAATACCAAGTTTTTACCAAAATATCAGCCTCCTTTACATAGCCTTCTCAGCCTCCTGTAAGTAAGGATTCACGATACCAACAAAATACCAAATGCATTCGCCTTGAAATGCCAAATACCAAGTTGGTATCGGTTTGGTATCGGTATACCGAAAAGTTGTTATCCGATTGACATCTCTAAGACAGATGTTATCAAATAACTTGAATATCTCTGTCGAACTGCTGACATTTAGCTTGTAGCTGCAACTAAAATCTGAATTGACCTGACATGAAGCCTCGTATATTTGATTCTCAGTCGGCACGTTGACTGCTCTGATAATCCATGTGCTGTTTGTTTTGTTGGGTTAGGCCCTTTCAGTCTGACAAGACCATTTCAGAGCCGAGAGGATGATAGGAATTAGGGGGAGACATTGGTCTGGGCAGGCACCCTAGAGAGTCGCCGGGGTTGAGCCCGTCCAAAAGGACAGGCCACCCAGCCCCAAGGTACTCTCTGCACCCGGCTACGGGTGTACTCCCTCGGGAGCTGCGGTGCACTCCAAGGGAGCAGCCCGCATGCGATAAAGTTGCCTGTAAAGCCCGTACCGAGGGTTGCGGCATGGAGAAGAAGGATTGGAATGTCGTCAGGATGGAAACGACGGACGGGTGTCCCTGTCCTGACCTTGCCCGTCATCTGACGGTGACCTAACCTCCCTCTCCCCGGCCTCCCCAGGTGCGGCTGCTGCATCTGCTGCACTGACGAGCTGCCGCCGCGGGCCAAAATCAAGGGCATGGTGGACTCGATGGAGCAGTGGCGCGCCCTGCAGCTGGCCAGCCTGCGGGAGAGCTACAATCAGCAGGTGGCCGGCATCAAGGACAGCTGCTACCAGCAAGTGGAGCGCATCCGCGACACCTACAAGGGCCAGGCGCGCTACGTGAGCGACATGCGTGACTACGGCGCGCAGCAGATCGAGGGATTCAGGGAGCAGTACCTGGATCAGGTGAGTGATGGGGAGAGAAGGGGCGGGAGAGGGGAGAAGGTAGGTGAGGGACGGGGTTTGACGGTGCGTAAAGGGGAATATGTGATGGGAGACAATTCGGGATAGATGAGGAGAAGGTCTAAGAGAGATGGCTTTGAAGAGCCGTGCACCGGATGAGTCTTATGGGTTGCAATGCGGTGTGCTGACTGCTGATTGAGTGGCATACAGCTGTAACTTGTAGCAGTTCGGAATATTTCCCTTGAAGCTGACTCAGTTCTGGGATTCAGTGCCGGCTCACCCGTGTCTTCCTGTTCAATGACGGTCATGCTGCTTGCACTAATGCGGCTTAGCACTGTGATGTATGTGATATTCAGCAAAACAAGTTCCTGATTTCAACGAATCAGGAACTTCGTTGGAATCAGGAACTGATTTCGTCGAATCAGCTGATCGTTGTGATTGTGAACGTTATAAGCCTTTGAATCATCACGGTTTTCCCTTTGTTTGATAGTTTTGTGCATGATGTCTTACTTATTATATGTCCGGTAAAACGTCAGTGAGATAATCTCACCTCACCCTGTTCGAGTTCAGTCGAGTTTCAATTCCATTACGTTGATTCGCTTCAGTATGTATCGGTGTCTACAGTGGTTCGCCTCGATCGCCTGTCTTCCTCGTCTTTCTATAACAATTATTTTCAAGGCCTTTGCAAGCTGAATTGCAGAAGCACTTTCCAGGTTTCTGCAACAAACTCCATGGACTCCATATTTATTGGCATACCGTTGCATAGCTGCTCTATTATATCTCTTCGTGGCTTTCCCTGTCAAACAGTAGGTATCAAGGAAGCCTCAGTGTTTTCCAAATATGGTAAAAGATAAAAGTAACCAGGTAAACCAACACCAAAATGACATCATTTTGGAACGTTGTCGACCTACAGTTTCTAGCCCTGCAGGATGGGAGTTTCCGTATCGCAGCTGGACCCAGCTGGAGGTTCTTCCAGCTGCCGCTAGGCGTCGCTACTCCTCGCACCCTGACCGGCGTCCTCGCCCCCCAGGTACGCCGGGTTCGCGACTATTCTCTCGGCCAAATGAACCGTGTCCACGAGAACTACATCTTTCAGCGGAACCGAATCCGCAAGTTCAGCGCCCACCAGCGCGTGCGATTGCGCGAGACCTACAAGTACCAGCAGAAGACGCTGAACAAACTGCTGGAGACGCTGCCGGACCTGTACCTGCAGAACTGTCGCACCGGCACCTGCCAGCGAACCGAGAGCATGATGCTGCCTGGTGACCAACATTTCTACTGTGACGCCGATGTGGAGTGGTCGGCGGAGCAGCTGGCGGCTATGGCGGATCTTTACCCGCCCGGTGAGCAGTTGGATGCCACAGCAGAGGAGGGAGAGGAGCCCGAGCTGCCGACCGTGGCCGGTGCCGAGCTGACGCGCCGGCTGCTGGCGCTGGCACCGGCCCTGGAGGCGGCAGACCGAGAGGCGGCCCGTCTAGAGGCCGAGAGAGAGCAGGAGGAGCAGGGAGAGGGAGCGAGGCGCCGCCAGGGCGGAGTTCGGGAGACGGACGGGGCAGCGGCAGAGCAGCTACTGGCTGCCGCCCGGCCGCTCGGAGCCCAGAGGCTGCGCCTGGAGAGCCATGACCCCGAGCCGGAGTCTGAGTCGGCCGATGAGTGGTCGGAGGCACCGCCTGCCTCACCTCCCGCCGCGCCGGTGGTGGTGACGGCAGCGGCGGTGACGGCGGCAGCGCCAGCGCCAGCGGCGGTGGAGGGGGAGCGAGCCGCCGATGCGCCGCTGAGGGTCCGCGCAGTCCGCAGTGACGGCGTATGTCCCAGCGAGGTGGAGGTGGTCGTCCTGGAGAGGGGCCGCGCCAGCTCTGACGACGGTCAGGCCGAGAGCTCGTGCTGAGGGCGCCGGCAGACGGCGGCAGCTAGTAAGGACATTCCCGGTGCCCGGGTAGCGTGCCCGGGCCGACCGACTGTGTGATAACGGGTCCGCTGCGCCGGCGGAAACAGCCGCTACGGTCGCCACCCCCTCCCTCCCGACCATATATTAGTCAGAACGCCAGCGGGCAATGGTACCGAACTGAACCCGGCAACACCAGTGGCTGATTCTAGCAGCCACACAACCCCGGTGATGCCGCGGTGCAAGTTTGCGTCTTTATTCTCTGTGCGTTCCCGGGCCGGGACAGGACCGGTGTCTGTTCGACGTTTGGTGGCGTTGGCTCCACCGGCAGTCTAGTGAGCGATATGCAAACCCGTCGGACTGTTACTATACTTCTCTCTCCTCGCGTGGATGTCTACGCTCATCCGTCGTTGCGCGCACCGGTGCGCGGCTCTCGAGGGCTCTCGAATATCCGCTCGGGCGCGCGTTCGAGGCTCGTTGTGGTGTTGTAAGTGCAGATGGCGTACGAACGCAAATATGCTCAGTTATGTTGACGGACCCAGGCCGGGCCTCGGACATCAATTATGCTGTATGTGATGTGTCATATAACGCTGGCGGTCGACCAGCCCTTGTCAGTGCTCAGTTACGGTAGTACGGGCACCAATCGTATTAGCATGTGCCGGCGTGCGCTGCGCCGATTTATTCTCTAACTTATATTGACGACGAGCGAATAACTGTTGGATGTGCGTGGGGCCCTGATGTCGGCGCAGGAGCTTACCGGCGACAGGACTGTCAGGCCGCCTGGTGTGTGGACGTTGAACGATCGCAGCTGTCTTCGTCTTCGCCGCCAGCCGGCGTATATTCTAGTTCATGCCAGCTGCGTACTTGTGATAGTGCAAATATATATCCTATTCCCGCATTGAGATGCTGTTTGTGATGAATTGTGCAGGATTTACTCAGATTACCAATCCACAACATGCGACTCGTCGAATTCCACGCTGCCTGTAGCCTTAGTTAGAGCTGAAAGTCTCACAAAAGTAAAACTACAGCGGCTCTCGTGCTACTGTGAACTCATCGAGCGTCGGTGGAAGCACCTTATCTTTCAAGCACTTCATTTCGCAGACTTTATTGTCAACAACCGGCATTGCATGGCGGATTTCATGCAGCATTGCGCTGACTGGGTCACAGGAGCAAACATGATACACTATCTTATCAAAGGGACCCAGAGAACTCGCCTATCAACAGTAATTCATCTCACTGCCTCGCCTCAGTGAGTCACCGGTTGGCGAGGAAGGGAACTGATTGCATGCTGATAGAGGTGGGAGACACCACAGGGAGGCGAACGACTCGTCAGGATTTAACCTTACGGGGGTGAACTGCTTTTATTTGGGCTTTCATACTGTGGCAGAGTTAAAGTGCACCGCTCCCTCGTCGGACGTTGATAGAGCTGTCACACTATAAGTAGTCATGCACATTTTACACCATACAGGCAAAATGATGCGTTAGGTGCAGGGCTGCGGAGTCGGAGTCGGAGTCGGAGTCGGCCGGAGTCGACAGTTGTGACCGGAGTCGGAGTCGGAGTCGATTTTAGAAACCCGAGCCGGAGTCGGAGTCGGAGTCACCGAAAATCTGTCGACTCCGCAGCCCTGCTAGGTCTGCGGAGTCGGAGTCGGGAGTTGGAGTCGGTCGGAGTCGACAATTCTGCCCGGAGTCGGAGTCGCAGTCGGAGCTGGTTTTTGAAAGCCGGAGTCGGAGTCGGAGTCGCCGAAAATCCATCGGCTCCGCAGCCCTGGTTAGGTGGACACTGGCCTGCAATGTTACTAGGGGTGTACGATGAACTACACAAATTGATCACATTCACTCGTTTCGGTGACCAAATATGCAATCTTAATCTGTTTTGTGTTGGACCATTTTGTAGCTCGAAAGAAAAACCATCCCGAGTCCCGACCTTCCTTCCGTCTTCTCCCATTTACCTACATGTCTCAAGATCAGGACAGATCTATCCCAGACCTTTCCATCGCGCGTTTTGACACTCATGGGTAGCGGGTCATGCATAAATAAACAAACCAGTACCTCCCCCACAACCAATATAAGCATTTCTTCGGCGTGGCAGCCTCCCCCCTCCACCCCTCAGCGCGGTCCGGTGACCTCCCCACTCCTCTCCAGCGCTTCAACCACCTGCAGTCTACCGCTGTGACTGAGGTACGCGTACCAGTACACCGTGTTCACCGCCAGAAACACGGCCGGAAACAGCACCCGACTACTGCGGTCTATCTTTGACACAGAGTTGAACTGAGTCGGCATTGAGCCCGTCGCCGGGGAGTCCGGCCGAGGTCTTCGCTGCCGGCGCCGCCGCCGCGGGCCGAGCTTCCTCCGCCGGCCGCTGGGCGGCAGCACTGCAGCCGCCAGGTGGCAGGGCGGAGGTCGGGGCAGCGCCCGCTGGGGGCTCAGGTCGATGTAGAGGGCCGGCCCGTGCGGAGACGGGTCGGAGACGGTGAGAGGGCTGTGGTCCGAGTACAGAGCCGTCTGCCGGCAGAGGGAGGGAGGAGCTTATCACTGGACAGTGGTCGTACAGTCGTCAAGATACCTAAACGGTCGCCAATCAATTATAATCCATGGTCCGTCAGTTTTCAGCTATCAGTAGCGCTCTTGATAATGTGGGCACCAAACAAGAAATCAATGTTTCTTTGAGACAATATGCTGCATGATTTATAACGCACGTCTATAGAGCAAGTTCATCAAATTGTCAAACATTGGCCACTGTTACATAATTACCCGCTCATTGGGAGACTCCTCATGCACTTCTTCCTCAGACTCTGAGGACTCATCGTCTGAATCCTCCGAGGACGACTGTGGCTGAGGAAAGTACACCTCGCCGTAGCCGTACTTCGTGAAAAAGTGCACAAAGGCGAACTGGGGAAAAGCAGGGAGAGGCGCCTCCCATGTCAGTGGATTCGAATGGAAGCTGTAAGGTAAGAAATAAAACTGAACGTTTTGGATATTACTGCGACCAAAATTCATTTGCATGATCATGATTCAAACTCAGCGTGCGATGATAGCCAGGCAAAACTTTTTTGCGGCGTGCTTAAGCTCTTCACGACGTTCCTCTCTCGTCCATTTAGGACGTCAATTACAATAAAAGTGTGGCATCTTGTAACATACATGCTGGTATGTCTTTACACGACTACCCAATACACAGAGTACCGATGGCTTGTTGGTTTTTTATTACTGTAAAAAAATATCACCTGCACAATGCTGGCGAATATGAATCCGTAGGCTATCCAGAGGAAGAGGTCCAGGGCCGTCGAGTAGGGCACCTTGGGCAGATCGGTGCGGGCCTCCAGACCCAGGAAGGTCATGGTGAGCACCGTGGTGACCCCTGCCGCGGACCCAGCACATGTCACAGAAGGGCCAGCAGTCATTGATGCACGAATCCTTGTTAAACATTGCGCAACACTTCGAGGATAAAGCAGAATCAAATATGCATAATTACGACGATTGGCATGAATACAGATTACAATATGTCAAAGAAGTTTCAAAAATACAACAATTTCTAAACTTATACATTGGTACAGTTAGTGTATCAATGTCAAAAGCGAGACTCTGTGTCTCCCAGCACTCACCAAGTGAGATTCTGTCGGCAGTGGCCTCCCGGTTGAGCCAAAAGGAGACCCACGACAGCACCACCAGCAGAACGCTCGGCCCGTACACCTGGATCATGAAGTTGCCCATGTGACGTCGAAGGTGGAAGCTCACCCACAGCTGTGAGAAGTTGCCTGTGGGCGTAATAAACCCGGTTAGAAGGTCTGAGCGAAGGAATAGGAAGCCACAGAGAATGGGCTGCAATGGTTGCTCTGCCGCTCAACAGATGTCAGCAGCAGTAGCGCCTGTAGGTAGACTGTACCGCACGGCACTAGCAGAGGCTGCTGTACTACTCAATAGATGGCAGCGGCAGTAACGCCTGTAGGCAGACTGCACCGCACAGCACTAGCGGTAGGTTGCGCTACCGCTCAATAGATGGCAGGAGCCGTAACGCCTGCACATAGACTGTACCGCATAGCTCGACGATTCAACCGAGCTCTTGACAAGTGTGGGAACTGGGAACGATGAATTACTGGAATGATCATGAAAATCAATAAGTAGTCATGGTAATCGTTCGGACCTGTACCTATACGATACATGCGCATCAGCAAAGCATTGATCACTAATTTTGAGCATCATCTCTCCAGCTTAGCATTCATGCAGTCTGCCTTACCGACCTCTCTTTTCATCCGGTCTTAGCCACTACACCACCAGCCCACCAGCCGAGTCTCACCGCGCGTGTTGTGGTCGGTCCTCTCGCCGGCGGGAGTGCGGATCAGGTCAAACTGGGAGAGCTCCAGGTCCTGGGAGATGGTCACCTCTCGGCGGCTCTCTGTCCATCGGTAGAGCACGTCCTGCTCCGTGTAGCCGACTGGACCAGCGGCGAACGGTGCAGTCACAGTGGAAGATAGGGGGCCCGTTAGGTAATCCGTCAAAGACATACACATGCCATTGTTAGGGAGCATGGAAAAGACATGAACTCATCCAAACTAATAAAAGCACTAAATACATGCATAGATACATAAAGGCCTCAAATGCATTTTTTTCCTCGATCACCATGTAATTTTTCATCTCACCTACTATCTGGTCATGTCTTGCTCTCGTGTAAATCAGGCTAACATCTCTCGGGCATCGGTTGAATAAAAAAAGATATTTAAACATGTCAACCAAGGACATGTCATCTTGCCGGGGATTTGAGCTGCTCGCTTGCTCGTTTCGATGCATTTTACTTACAGCTTCCAAAGTGCAGTGGACATCTTTGGGTGTCCATGGGAAAGTCCTGCAGGTTCATCGGACAGTTGGCCTGGATCGTCATTCTGAAACACAAGGTGACGAAGTGTGATATCCGACAAGTAATCCCATCGTGTTTCTATGCAAAATTTCATCTGCCCTTAGAGTCTGTGCCCTATGACCGTCGAATGGCTTTGACGCATAACAATATTGCTTCGAGAATTAACTACCGAACTTGTCGTACCCCAGACATTTTTTATTACTCTACACTCCTGCATAAGAATTGCGTTTATATCAGAGATTTGTATCATCAATCTCCACAAGCCCTTTGCCCCCCCCCCCCGCTACCTCCCTCCAGCCGGCCCCCTACCTGGCCGAGTAGAGCACCTTTCCGGTCCGGTACAGTCGGACAAACTTGTTGGGCGTGGTGATCTTGTGCAGCCGACTGCGGCGGCCGTTGAAGAAGAACGTATCCGGTTTCCAGATACGCTCCAGGGTCGACACACTGAGGCTGAGCACGTCCAGCTCGAGGTCCTCGAACGCCAGCCGCTGGTCCACCCACGACTGACGAAAGTAGCAGTTCATCGAGTAGGTCTGAAAATGACCGCCAGACAGGCGACAAGTGAGCTTTTTAGAGCTCTTACGGCTTGAAAAGGCAATCGCGGAGCCTATGCGATGATAGGATAGGGTTCAGATATTGGATTGTGCGGATCACCGACGCTGCACCGGAACGGCGGAGACCGTCCCACTGCATGGGACAGAACCGTCCTAATGGGTACCAACTTATATTAGCCCACGAGCCGCTGGGGGGGGGGGGCATAAAGTTGCCCCCCCTTTACGTTTTGTGGAATATCTCCGAAACCTGATGAGCTACGAACGTGAAACTTGGCATAGCTTCAAATGAATACCTAGGCAATGTTTGGAGAAAGTTTGGTGGTTGTAGCACCAAAGATGACGTCACAGTGACGTCATAAAGTTTTGTCGTTTTCCGATATGGACCGTTTCTGATGACGCTGAGCATAAAACTCAACTGTAAATGAACTAGACAGCACCTGCTGTCATCCTAAAACATCTAAGCACACTTCCATCTAGTTCCTGACCAATAATCGGCTCTTTATATTCGGTCCCATATATCTGATATATCGTGAGGAAACTGAGAGTCGCAAATCTATAATTTGACTTATGACGTCACTGTGACGTCATTTCAAATGGGATCGACACTAAATTTGGACACAACCTCGGCTAGGTATTCAGAAAGACGTGTGCAAAGTTTCGCTTCTCTATCTCTTCGCGTTGCGACGATATCGTCGCGGAAGTAAAGGGGGGGCAACTATATGCCCCCCCAGCGGCCGGCGGGTGGCGCGGAGGCCCAGCGGCCGCCGGGTTAGCCTACTCTCTAATACAGCATTCTATGTATATTACAGGTTTTATACTTCACAGATAGTCCATTTCTATTGAACAATTATTCAACACGCCGTATTTTATTTAGCACGTTCTCTCGTTTAACCCGCGCCCAGATGGGGTCTGCCGAGCAACGCGGTCTGATGGGGGGGGGCCATTTTGGCCCCCCCTCAGATCTCGAGAACCACGCAACATAGCGACAAGCGGTAAACGGTGTTGGATAGCCCCAGCGGGGAACTACCTTGTGACCCAATTTCATTGACCTCGGTCAAACCGATGACGTCACAGGTCAGGTCAAAGGTCGAATTTTCACCGTTTACAGGCATTTCAAGAAATGCGTTGTAAAATCGAGTAAAATGCATTTCATTGAAAATCATCGATGGAGAAATGCTCTTCAAACACATATTTTGCTATTTGAGGTCACTGATACCAGGTCAGGTCACAGAGGTCAGGTCACTGGGGGGTCACAATATGAAAGTGTCGTGTGATACATGTTTTATGGTCCATTTTACATGACAAATGCGATTATGTGGGTCAGACAGACTTTAGGGCCAGCTTAGGTCACGTTTTGGTCAAGGTCAGGTCAAGGTCAGGTCAAGGTCAGGTCAAATTAGGTCAAATTTCAAAGTTGATATTTTTGCATAAAATGGGTATCGATTCGGCAGCTCGTCACGGGGAGTTCAATGGTGGTCTCCGTTTTGCGCTACGAGGTCTAGAACTGCTAAAAATTGAGTTCAAAAATTTGACGTCATCAATTTTTAACAGTTTTTTCCCTATAACTTGGCCAAAAAAAGAGGTATCGATCTAAAATTTGGTATGTATATCGAAGAGCGCAGGGACTATCACATATATTCCGGTTTTTTCGAAATTCGAAAAATTTTTGGAAATTTTTTGAGTTTTTCTAAAAAAATCAATTTTTTTGATTTTTGGGGGTCAAAATCCCAAAATTTCGAAAATCCGAGATAGCAGTTTTGTAGCGCCGTCTTTTCTCTACACAACCACATAAAGAACTTTAAAATTGCTTGTTAACTGTAGAATTGGTGAGCGTTTCAAGATGTCATGTTTTTTGCTCATTTTTGCTCGAACATGACCTCAGTTTGACCTCAATAACTCCTGACCTGAGGTGACCTGTGACTTGAAATTTTGTGTGAAGGTGTCAAATTGATGCCCGGTAAGGTACCCAAAATTTGGCGGCGCTGCGCGCCGCCGTTTTCTCGCTATTTAAGAAAAACCACAGGGGGGGGCCAAAATGGCCCCCCCCCCATCAGGGCGCGGGTTAACAGTCGCCTGTTGTTTATATCGTAAACATGTACCCTTTAGTGTCTGCTCGGTAGTCTAAGTCTTCTAATCCGAGCTGCGCGATCGGCGAAGTCTGCCCGGGTGTCTGGGCTCCGTGTCCCCTGGGACCCGGAGAATGCGAATGATTGATCGGTCGTGTGCGGCATCGTACAGCGCATCAGCTGTGTGTTATCGTTTCGTTCGTTTCTGTGTGGTTGCCAGTGTATGCAAAAAAAAAGAAGAGTAAAAAGCAATATACCAGTCAATAATTTTACCTGATTATTTGTCCGATATGCAGCACCATTCCAGATCGTCTGAGATCATTTCAAATCCACTCAAGAAGAACACGCAATTAATATTCTTGGTCACATTTATTCCAAAAGATGCAAAACAAGTTATTGCCGATTTAGCGTGATGTAAAATCTACACATCTAATAAAAAAGTAATAGCAGTCTATGATATCTACATGACCGGTAGAAAACAGATGCAGTTAGCTACTGAAACGTCGAGTGATTAAAAGACAGAGGCAAAAGACGCCAGATATTGTTATCAACAGTGATAAAAAAGCACTACAATGGTCGTCATAACATGTCCAAATCCAAAGCACGTCGGAATGCATAGAGTCATCCGTTAATCGCTGTCAGCGTCTCGCCTGTAGTCCATCCACGCGTCGGGGGCTGCGGCCGCCGGGGCGGCGCCGTCCTCCCGATCAGCCCCGTTGCCGGCAATCCGCCGGAGTTTCTCGTCTCTGGCCAGACGCTGCTGGCGGCGCCGGTCCCTCCGGCTACGGGAGAGTCTCCGCCGACTGCGGCTGGACGAGTCAGACTCGTAGTCGCCCAGAGTCGGTGCTGGCCCGGCCGACTCTTCGGCAGACGCCGGCCGCGGGTCCGCGCCGCCCGGTGCAGACGCAGTTCCCGGGATCGTTCCCTGAGCCTGCCGAGGATGCGCAGCTTCAGTAGAGTGTGACGGCTGGGACGGGCTCGGGAGGTGGATGAGCTGAGAGGCCGGCTCGTGAGAGGCCGAGCGCTGGTGACGCAGCGTGGGTCGCTGTCCGGCTCCTCCACCACGCGGCGACAGGCCCAGGGTCTGGAGCAGCGGTGACGGACGACTGGGCGTCGGACTCGAGCTCCGGAACACAGAGAACGCTCCGGGAGAGGCGGCCGATGGTGGCGGACGTCCGGACGCCACCTGACGGAGCGTCTGTGGCGACGGCATCACCCCCTGGGCGACCGGGGAGAGAGGCGAGAGCGGCGCCGGAAAACGACCCTCGACCAGTGCCGGGTCTATGGAGAGAGCGTCCGGGTGCTGGGAGAACGGGTGACGCAGCAGCGGGGGCAGTCCCACCGCCCGGCCTACAGACGACAGGGAGGCATACTGGGAGAACAGGGCCTGGTCCGGAACTGGGCGACGCGGGGCCGAGCCGGACGCGCGTGGCTGGTCCTGGTACCGTGCAGGTGGCTGGGAAGGACCAGCTGCAGCCGCAGCAGAAGCCTGGGAGCGAGTCGCGGTAGGTACTGCAGACTGGCGTTGCTGCTCAGAAGTCTGAAGATGGGCCGGGCCTGAAGCAGCTGGCTGTTGCTGGGCTGGTGGCTGGTTCGTGGTTGCCGGCTGTTCCTGAGCTGGCGACTCATCCTTGACTGGCGGCTGGTCCTTGGCTGGTGGCTGGTCCTTGACTGGTGGCTGGTCCTTAGCTGGAGACTGGTTTTTAGCTGGAGACTGGTCCTTAGCTGGAGACTGGTCCTTGGCTGGCTGCTGGTCTTGTACTGGTGGTGGGACCGGGACCGGCGACTGATCCGTGACTGGTAGTCTCTGGTCCGGGACCGGCGGCTGGAGTGCGGCTTGCAGCTGCTGTAGAACTAGCATCGGACGTGGGGCTGAGGGCCGCTCCGAGAGCGGTGGCTGGTTCCTGGTTGGCAGCTGGTTTGGGGCTGGCGGATGGGCTGACATTTGCCTGACAGGAGGTTGGCTAGATCTACGGGCTGGTATAGGATTGTGATGAGACGCCATTGCTGACTGCTGGTGGGTCTGCAGGCTGCTGGTTCTAGCAGGAGAGGTAGTTCTCCTACTAAGCATATTGGAGTTATCAGGAACTGGAGAGAGATGGTGAGAAACTAAGACTGGATTTCGAAAAACTGAAGCATGGCCCCGTGTCTGAGGCAGAGGGCGTGCCTGGAGAATAGTTGCCTGTGGCCTCGGAAGCTGTGAGAGAGTAGCAGAGCGGGAGGATGACGGACCTTGGGCTTCAGACGGCTGCGTTGATCCTCCGGCCTGACTATGACCGCTGGACAGGTCCATCGGAGTTTCGCCCGAAGCCTCCCGAGTCCGTTCGCTGTCATTCCCCGCGCGCCGCCGGCCGCGGATCTCTGGGCTGGAGTGTTCCACTCGCAGCGAGTCATGCCGAGCGATCGGAGACCGAGAGCGCACCGGGGGCGACCGGGGGCGGTCCGGGGCCGCCCTGGAGCTGCGCGCCATCAGCCCCTCGGCCTCCTGGAGCTGCTGGAGCTGCTCCTCTCGGTACTCCAGGACATGTCGAATGATCGCAGAGTTGATGAGACTCGAAGCGCCCAGGTATGCGGCCGACAAGTCGTCGTCCAGCGGTATCGGTGACACTGGCTCCGTCCTCATCCGCAGTTGCTGATCAGGGTCTCTGCTAGCCTGAGAAGGACGCTGAGACGCCTCCGGCGGCTGAAGCGGTTGCTGAGACTGGCCCTGCGACTGCTGCTGCTGCTGCTGCTGTGACCGCTGGAGAATGGCAGCCGGCGGCAGGGGCTGTGTTCGGACCTGCTCCTGTTGCTGAGGTCGGAGTGGCGGCTGCTGAGACCGAACCAGCTGCTGCTGCTGATGATGATGCTGATGAGACCGGTCCATCTGTTGCTGTTGTGTTTGGACCTGCTGCTGCTCCTGCTGACGAGACAGGTCCTGCTGCTGATGATGCTGAAACCTGCCTGGCTGCTGAGACAGCTGCTGCTGATGCTGAGGTCGGCAATGCTGCTGTTGATGGTGCTGAAACCGCATTTGCTGCTGCTGCTGTTGCTGCTGCTGCTGCTGTAACCGGGCCTGTTGCTGCTGAGACCGGATCAGATGCTGCTGCAGATGAGCCCGAACCAACTGCTGCTGCTGAGCCAGGGCCTGCTGCTGCATTTGCTGCCGAGACTGTCCCTGCTGCTGATCGCGCTGAAACCGGACCGACAGCTGCTGCCGAGGCCGGACCTGCTGCTGCTGCCGGGCCGTCGGGGTCGGCGGCTGGGGCTGTGTCGAGTCGGGCTCGACCGGCTTCTGTTCGGGGCTGTCCTCACCTGTCACATCGATCTCCTGATCGGGGTCATCTTCGCCACCAGTCGGCAGCGAGTTGTGGGACGCGTCGGTGACGGTAATGGTCTCATAGTGAGGGGACACAGCAGCTAGACGGCGCGCCGGAGGCACTGGGATCGGGCCCTCGACACCGCAGGACGGCCCGGCTGCCTGGTTGTCGGGAGCTCGCGCCGCCCGACCGCTCACCCCGTTAGGTCCGGCGTGCTCCCCCGGCCGCCCGGAGTGCTGCAGGTGCTCTCGATGCGCCGCACGGACTCCCGACGGGCCGGCTCCGTCGGCCGAGGGCGGTACAGCGAGCTGTCCCGTCGGCGGCTGGCCGGCGGCCGGTCTCGGCGCAACTGGAGACCAGTAGCTCTCCCCCGAGTCGGACTCTGCCGGCTCGTCCCGCAGGTTACCGGGCATGGTCGGCAGCGGTTCAGCCTGGCCGAGCCGCACCCTGGCCCTTTCCTCGCCTACCCTCGGGCAGTGGTAGAGTACCGCCTGGGGCCGCCAGCCGGAGAGGCCGCCGTAGGACATTCCGGGCCGGCTGTACCGGATGGAGGAGGCGATCCGCAGCAGCTGCTCGCAGGTCACCGGCCGGCCCGACGGGTGGTGCTCGCGCCAGCGGAACTCCTTGAGTCGCTCAGACAGGTCGTGGTCCCAGAGGCCGGCGATGAAGCGCCACAGCACGCGCCGGCGCCGAGAGCGGGCCAGCTCGTCGGAGAAGGCGGCCATGGCCAGCGCCTGGAGACGCGTCATGAACGCCTCCAGAGACTCGTTCGGCTCCTGGAGGGCCTCCTCGAACCGGCGCACCAGATTCTCGACCGGCTCCGGCTCCTCCGGCGGGTCGTTCCCGTCGTGTGGCCAATTGGAGGCCATCGCTCCGGTCACTGCCGCAGCGCGCACCGATAGAAAATTAGCCTCGTAGCCTCACTGCACTGGTTCAGTCACTGATTCCACAGGTGAGTGTCACCGCTCGCCACTTGCTCGCCCGCCGGCCGGCAGCCGCGCGACCCGAGGTCACGACGGTCGCCGCCCAAAGACCGGCCGGCCGGGCGCGGCGACCGCGGGTCGCGCCCGCAGCTGACATCTCAGTGCCTCGGGCGGGGCACCGTCAGGGGCGGATCCAGGGAGGCCGGCAGGGGAGGTTGGGTGAGGGAGGGATGACGCAAATCACTATGGGAAATTGCCATTCTTGTGAAATATTGAAACCTTTTATTTAAGACCTTACACAAAATGTTTTTATTACCAGAGCCATTTCCAGACGTCTCTGTAAACTCCTCTGCAGGAGTCGACCAGAGACGTTTTAAACTTATAGTCAGTTATACCTAATGGAGTGTGCTTGCTCTGTTCGGTTGTGTAATCCTGATCCATTGAATGGCTTTTGAGAAACCATGACAAGTTTCTTAAATATAATTAGTACCACAAAATTACCAAATGTAGAGTAGACGTCACAAAATAATAATAAAAGCAAACCAAATGCATTACCATTTATTTAGAAGTTGGCCTTACGCAACGAAGAATCCACTAATCCGATCATATGCTAAGGAACGTCCGAACATTTCATAAAGCGGGACCCAATACCAGTTAATAAAAAAAAAACACAAACGGTTGAGTGAATAAGTCGCACGATTCCGTTATCACGGCCAGCAGGTCGCGTATTGAATAGAGAAAGCGGATAATGAGATTATGATATTTGCATTGATATAGTGATCACACTAGCGATCGGATCTGTGGAGTCGGCGGTTTTTCTTTGACTTTGAATCCGGCTACAGCCTTTTATTAAAACTTATTCCGAATCCGATTCCATCTTCAACTCCAACTCTGATTCAACTCCGACTCCAGCTCGGACTTCAGCCATCTCATTTACCTATAAGTCCGTCTAAGATTGTAAAAAGTTACCTAAGCGAATGACAAGAAACTATCTACCCCAGCTCCGACAGAATCCAAAGCCCCGTTTGCAATAGATCACTTTGAAGCTACAAAAATAACAAGAACAACAAAATGACGGATAACGTACAGACATTCAATCTGACCAAAGCATTAGGGAATGTAAGGTAAGTACATTCCTGCAATGTGCACGGCATTGTGTCCAGTTTCTAAGACTTCATATGTAGTATCCTCTTATAAGAAGGAATAGGTGTCGGCATATCTGATAAAATGTTGTACATTTTACTACAAAGTAAAGTTTGAAATGGAACTGCGGTTCACAATGTGCTAATAAAATGTTACGGTGGCAATATTTTGAGCTCTGCCGGCCTACTGTAGAGCATAAGTATAAGGGCACGGAGCGATAGCACCAACTATATTCATACTATTTTATGTTTAAGAAATGCAGTTGCAGTATTGAATGCCTCATAGAGAAAAAAATCACTGATGGCAATTTACGTTTACGAGGGAAGACAATGATTTGATTTGAGGCTGCTAAGAACACGGCTGGAAATATTTGTTCTCTTGAGCCTTGTATATCGCTATTCCCAAAGAAAGGTGCTTGTGTACGTTTATACTTCCTATTCCGCTCTTATTTCTGTAACAGGCGCTGTCAACCCGGCCTCCCTGAACCTTGGTGATAAGGTACTTGACTAAAACGGCTGGTGGACTTACCAGATCCGTCTCAGAGATCGGTCCCATACTCTTTAGCTGGATATCCACCTCGACTGTAGTGGGTGGCCCTGTAACGAGGAAGGAAATCAGGCACCATTCAACGTTTATCCATTGCCCACGTAAACTCCAACAGTTTTCAGGACAGCTTTTAGTTTCATATTTTTACAAAATATGATTAGAAATGCTAGAGAAAAGTTTCAAAGTTTCAATGCTGACAGCTATCCAGCAAAACCGGTTATTGTTTCACCGTCATACAACTATCAGACTAGGTTATCAACCGTTTCACATGCATATTGCATAGGTGCATGCATACATGGAACATAGATAAGTATCGCGTATTATTTGAACAGGTACACGATAAACTAAGTCACTAGCTGACCAAATGTCATTATAATTCTAGCATACAGACACCAAAGCAATTCCACCTTATGCCTGACAATGAAGACGGCGAAATGGAGTTATGAAACTGAAGGGAGGTAGAGAAAAACAGTCGGATTGAAAGACCGGAAGTAGCTACATTGTCCTTCGATATATCACGCATCGTTTCGGAGATAAACGAAATAATCAAACATGTACCTGAACGTAATCTACCTACCTGAACAAAATAACAATGAAAGAAACGGTTAATTCAAATCACTGCGTGCTAACAAATTCGGAATTGTTTCCTCAAGCCAGTGTAGCTGATATTTCTTTGACAAATTGCGTTGACACGGTCTCTCGTTGTTGCGCGCTGGACCCGGGAGGGGTGAGCGTTGATAAAGGCACGTGGAACCGCAATCACTCACCAAGCCGTAGCCCGGGGGGCGCACGGTGACAGCACCACCACCCAGTGGGCGCCGGTGCCGAATCCATTTACGTTACCGTCAGATTACAGTTACGTGATCTGAGGAAAATCTCCAAATGGAAGAAGACGGGCCAATAAAGGCGGCTGCTCGTTTTTCTTTGTGCTCACTTCCGGTAGAGGGATAGGAAGGGGCGATGCAGGTGATTCATCTATGTAATGGGATAATTAATTTTGTTTTTGGTGTGAAATGGGCTCCGCCTCTAGGCTCGCCAATAATCAAAGCACATTTAACTGGAATGTGCGTCTTCTTGTGAGGTTGTGAGAAAATACCTATATCCTTGCCCCGTCCCTCTCTATCTCTCAGGCTCTCCTCTCTTTTCGCTCTTCCTTCTCTCTCTTTCTCTCTCTCTCTCTCTCTCTCTCTCTCTCTCTCTCTCTCTCTCTCTCTCTCTCTCTCTCTCTCTCTCTCTCTCTCTCTCTCTCTCTCTCTCTCTCTCTCTCTCTCTCTCTCTCTCTCTCTCTCTCTCTCTCTCTCTCTCTCTCTCTCTCTCTCTCTCATCAGCGTGCTGTCGCGTTCCTCACCTCCCATGTCGGGCCTCATGCTGTTGTCGTAGCCTCTGAGCAGGCTGTCGAGCAGCTCTGAGACACGGGAGTGACTGTTGTGCTGGCGACACCAGACCCTGCGACGGGATAAACAGGGGGTTCGGGTCTCATTCACAAATGTTATACACAAACAACTCTGCAAGTACCAAATACATATTGTATGCATTGAAAAAGAGCAACAGGTGAAATATTTAAAGCTCAAACAACATTTATTTGCATAGGCCTGCGTAAATGCAAATGGGTGCGTTGCATGATATTTTTGGGAATCATATAAAGACGTGGACCATCGTGAACGCATCTATCTTCCAATACTGATTAAAGGAAATGGTTCACTTTCCTGAAATTAGTATTTTGCTATGGATTTATGATTTTTTTTATGCTCAAAATGATCAGAAAATAAAATAAAACCTTTCTGTAAAAACAATTATTTTCTATATTCTATTATAGGAAGAACTATATTTTATGTAAAATGATGTTTTGACGCGGAAGCTTATTACGCGTTGACCAATCACATTGCGTAGTTCAAACCTACGCATGCTGCATTGGCTGTAAGCAGCATGCTGATTGGCTGACGATGACGTGACTGCATTCCTCTCTAAGACACCACATTCGTGCCTAAGACACTCTTTTTGGAACGGGAAATTGAATATTTTTGCTTAGGGTGATCGTTGGGCCCTAAAAGCTTATGATTTGTGCTAGTCTCAGCGCAGGCTACAAGACTGCTATTTCAGTTCAAAACCCCATGTTAAAAGTGAACTATTTCCTTTAACTAGAACGGTACCTGTGCCCAACGTGCCCACGACCACACCTATCAATTGCGTTTTTGGACATTCATACCGACTCCTTCGGCATGACTTCCCAAGCCAAGTGCCAACATCAGCCAAGTGCCAACCACACAATAACACTTTTGCATGTCACTTGGTCATATGGACAATCACGACGAAGTGTCACGATCAATTACTGTACAAAGACACCCTGCGTGGGCGAAATTATGTCCTTAGCGGCGGCCGTCGTACACGGGCCGTGCACAGACTGTCCCATTCATCAGTGGACTCGTTCATCACGAACCAGCGGTTCCCATACGCCCCGCCTCCCGGCCGACAATGATCCCCTTCCGGAGGATGGGGGGAGGGGCTAATCGATGACATCGGTAGTCATGCCCATCCGCGGGGGGGAGGGGGGAGCAGCACGCGGATGTGACGCACCTCTGTCCTGTCCGAAGGCGTCTTCGGCGACTCTAATGGAGGTGAATGCCGCGTCAGTCGTGCGTTGTTGAACACAGAGCGAACGAGGCTGGTTGTCGTTCGAGATGCACGTGCAGTGAATTTGAAAGCACGTTTTGAATGATCAGCGCTG